>NC_136910.1:14097396-14171682 GCF_949606895.1 Notothenia rossii
GGAGTTCAAGTCAGGTCCAGATAAATCAGTCCCTGTCTCCAGCATGGGTCTACTCCCCGTCCCCCCCCCTCCCGTCCCCCCCCCGTCCCAGAAGCCCAGACTGAACTGACTGGGTGAGGGTCATATAACCTTTGATCAGTCGGGACAGGGAGAGCACATTTCCACTGGACCCCTTAATGAATTCATGCAAATGAAGCCATTATCATTGCAACGAATAGGAGGACTGCTCATTAGGAGAGCAAATGTCCCATCTGCCTGAGCAAACAGGAGTTACAGCTCACACAGTGGAAAGATCATGCTATCAGCTTAATATGATATATAGTGGTGATTTGTGTGTTGGGTCTTTAATTGTGAGCACAAGATTGTGTTAAAAGGGGTCTGATTGTATTATCACTTCAGAAGTGCCCTCTAGCTCTAATCTTTACTTAAATCATTTGACTGGATTTTAATTTAGTCAATCAAGCGAGATGTAATGTTGATTGTTGCTTAATCATACATACAGTACAGGAAATCAAAGTACTACAACACATCTGAATCTAAGCTTTTTCTTTCTTTTTATCTTGTTTGCACAATACGAAACGTTAAACATTTATTTGTATTGTTGTGTCTACAAAGGGCGCTCATGCATAAAGGAGTTAACAATTCCCCACCCTGAATACATATTTAAGGTTATATGATTGAGGGTAAAGGGTTCATGGAAAGGTGTGAACACCTCAGTGCATTAGGAGTGTCGACAGGAAGCTAAAGCTCTCCCCCTCTGACATTAACAGCCTATCAGATCTCCGTTCTTGTGAATCAAACAGACATTAGACTGAACATAGAGCAGCAGTGTTGGGTTTATGGATGGGCTTTGTCCTAAGCAGATCTGTGACACTGAACCTTGGCAGGGTCACTGTGCATGGCTGTGGTTGCAGCTTAATCTCCTTTACAAATTGAGCGCTGCCCCTGAGATGGCTCCCAGGTACATACTGTATTTCAGCCTAGCTTATCTTTCCTTCATCCACTGGTGTCCTATGGCCTCAATGGCTATGATAATGTACATGGTTTCAAGCGTGTGCTTGACAGACAGGGAGTGATTGTTTGTGATATATGTGACTTACCATATATCAAGGCCTTGTTTGTATGTTTCAAGAACATTTTAATTTGGGATAAAGCCTTAGATTCTCTTTCTGGAGCTAACGACAGGATTGAATTGTGTCTGAGCAGGATGTGCTTGAGTTGCAGTTTCTCTGTACTCTGTCTTAACCTTTGTGAACTGTTTGTCTCTGTAGACAAGCATGCAGGCATTTTATCGTGTCTAGTACAAAAGCACAGTCCCACACCCTGTCCTGTTAACGGCTGTTAGCACATTCGTTTTGTCTGTGTGGGAAGGAAGTGAAGTTATCTCATTTCTCTCTTCTCCGCTGAGGGTGTGGGCTGTGAGCTTGTCAACTCGGAAGATACAGCATTTTTGACTGTGTCATTGAGGTCGGTTTACCTCAGAGTCTGCTCCACCACAGAAAGCCTTTACTCTAATCCAGTGAATCCTACTACAGTATGTGCAGAATTTAGCCTTTGAACTGAAGCTGGATCTGCAGGGGCCCTCTTTTGTGTCTGGGTCCCCCCTGGATCATCAGAGGAACTGAAATCATGAGAATTGTGACCTATAAGGTTTAGTTTGTTCTGTGGCAAACAGATCGTTGTTGGGAAGAGAGTTTGGCTTGTTCCCACGGTAAAAAAAACGTTGGGCTTAGAGCAACAGACACAATATATACATTACCATTCATCTACTATGTGTAGTGTATGGACCAATCGGGGGGGGGACTCAATGGTTAAAAAAAGAAATCTGTTATCTGATTATATAGAAGTCTATGAAACAATGACCCTTCTTCTAACTAAATGTAATTTCATTGTTGAAAAATGCATGGTCTCAATCTCAATCAGTTTCCAGTTTTCTTTAATACAGAATGATGTTCATTTTGTAATAATCCGTCCTAGTTGCAAGTTGTGCTTTGGGCGTTGCTACTCGTCGTTGTCAAGTTAATGTTCTCCACATCTCAGTCAGCAGGGTTTTGTCAGGATATGCAGGGTATAATAAGAAAATACATGTTGCATAAGGTTTCTATTTTCACACTGGATTTCTCTCCTTTTTACCGGATAACACATGAAAGCTGTGTTTTGTGGTTAGGAGCTCTTTCCCGGCTTGCATGCTCCCACCTTATCCATTCTTGTCCCGAGAGGTGGGTGGGTTCCTCTTTTAAAAAAACATTTTGCAGTGCTTTGTGATTGCAGCGATTCAAATTTTCTTAATGAATACACTTAAAAAAATGTTTTATCGACCTGTCCATCATAGCAGCAAGTAGGTTCCAACGTGAACATAAAACAACAGATAACACAAAAGGACATTTTATTTACAGGGCTACATTTACTAGAGACATTGACAAGTATCAACAGTATCAATTATCATTGCACCTGAATATGAAAAAATAAGATGTTCTCTCTACTATAAACATATACAGTTGGCTTGATTACATCAGTTGTGTCTTTAAGGGCAGCATTAACCACAATTCCATCAACCACAAAGGACATTACAGTCCAAGCTATGCATTCATCCCATTCCCATAGATCAAAATGGGCAGCTCTTTGGAGAATGTAAACCCAATCACTTGTGGAGATGTTTTCCTCGTTCAGCCGGCACTCTGGTGTTGGCTTGAGATGGAACACTGCTTTAACTTTGTCTCTCTCTTCGTAATGTTAAAATGCCCATTTATAAAATGTTTTACTAGTATATAAGCAAAAACATGGCACAAACATTTTAAGACGCTTGGTTTGTCTGTAGCATGACCTGTAGTTAAGTTTTACTGTTTGCAATTCATGTTAATTGCTTGCATGGATGAATAGCCGATGGAGTTTCCATTTGTCATCGCCTACTTACTGATGTCCAGTGATCTTCAGTCAATGCTATATGTATGTAGCTTGTTCCAATTCTTCCGTGCCATGCAGTTCATTGTAAACATCCATGATTGGAAGATGGGGTCAAAAAAATGTTTGACACGTTAAGGTTTCTGGATTAATCGCAAGCAATAACACGTTAACGCTGACAGTGTTAATAATTACCCATTTCATTTGTTAGCCTTTCCTTACTGAGTCATTGTTGATCAAGGCTGCTGCCATTTTCATTACAACAAGCTACAACACATTTCAAGCCTAGGGGATGAAAGTATTTCATTCTCAAACACAAAGGTTTCCAGTTGAGTAAACCTGCGTCACTTAACTTGCGTTTTGTCCACAGATAAGAGATCCTTTTAAGTCGCCATGACCACACGTTACCTCAAGATACATCTGAGTACAACAAAGCTCAAATAAGAGCAGAAGAGACTTGTTCTCAGCTTGAATGACAGATGTCAAGATGTTGTAGATTTAGCTGTGTGTTTGGATCAGATAGACCCAAGATCAGAACACAGATTGAGTACAGATTTGAGATGGATGTGTCAGTAGCTGCACAAAGAGGTTAAAGAGCTTGATGAGACTCCAGTGGGTGCCCGAGCCTGGCCTACCATCCCTCACCACCCCGGGGTGACAGTTTCCCCTGCATGCAGGCTCCTCTTAAGCCTGCTGTGCGTTATAAGTCAATGAGATATTAATAATTAACCAGAGCTTTTTTCACAGTGAGACTAGACTCCCACGGCGAGACAAAGGAGCCTGCCGGGCCTTGGCCACTGAGCCCTCGATGGTACTTTTCCACCCGTGAGAGAGAGAGAAAGAAAAGGAGTGAGAGTGGGAGAGAATCGGAGAGCTAAAGCCCACAGATGGCAGGCTGAAACATAGCACTGCCTCTTAAATACATGAACACAGGCCCTTAGTCGTTTCAATGGGGATCCAATCCCTCCTGCAATTACCAAAAGACAGGCTGCTTGGCTGGGGGGACTTGGGCTCCTGCCTGGTTTCTGCTGCAACCATTTTTTCTCCTAATAGTTTGTGTGTGTATGTGTGTGTGTGTGTGTTGTTTTATTTTCTGTATGAGAAGCAGGTGACTCAGCAGCCTCTTGCTGCCAGCAAGACACTCATAGATACACACACACACACATACACACACGCACACACGCACACACGCACACACACACACACACACACACACACACACACACACACACACACACACACACACACACACACACACACACACACACACACACACACACACACACACACACACACACACACACACACACACACACACACACACACACACACACACACACACACACACACACACACACACACACACACACACACACACACACACACACACACACACACACACACACACACACACACACAAATGAAGGCTCAGCAAACCAACAACACTAATGCTAATAATAACATGCTGATGAAAAAACTGGTTAGATCTGGGTCACATGAAGCTCTGCATATTGAGCACAATGCATACCGAGCAGCTGTGAAACGATGAAGGGTGTTACCTTTGTAAGAATTTGGTGAAACAAGTCAAATGTCTTTAAAATCAGTCATTACTTTTTAATAGTGAAATAGTAACCTTTCATTTGTTTAGCATTGATGTACTCAACTTTTAGAGGATGTTAGAAATACTACCCCATAAAGAAGAGTCCATTTAGCATTGCACACATATAACATTGTATGTCTCACACAATGTTTGTATTATCCAATTTGATCAGAGATTGTCTTCTTTGTTCCATATATTCTTCCTCATTACCCACGATGCAACTTGACTACAGACAATCTGCCAGAGATGTGGGTGTGTTATGTTAGAAGCAGCTAATCTAGCCTTGAGCAGCTGTCCTTAAGAAGAGATAAAGAGCAGGCTATAGAGCTGTTGGGCTCAGATGCATTTTCATTATCAAACAATTAGAAAACCATAGTGTCTTTCCTTTTCAGGCAATGCCCTCAATTCATTTCCCTTTGAAAATTAAACAGCATTGCATCTTCTGATACTGTATACTTCACTGTTGGGTGTAGTCACAAGAAAAATCACCCTTAACCACACCTAGATGCTCCCCTGAATGACATCAAAGGCTCAACTGACTTATATATTCAACCTAGAGAGATCATTAGAGATACACCCTCTGTAAAATATAATATGTAGTGTTTTTATTTTGTATTTACTCTATAAAAAATTGCACAAGTGATTTAGCATGTTTACCACAATCAGCTCTTTTTTTAAGACTAACATATTTTTGTGTTTCAGGTTATTGATTGTTTTTATTGTCTTTCCGCTGCTTTCTAACAATGTTCTTGTTTAACATATCAAAATCTATCAGCTTGAAATGAGCTTGAGGTGTGAAAGCCATCCAAGTCAATGATGTTATCTGCATTTATTCATCAAGTTCAATACGCCAAAGCAAACAAGGCATTGACATAACATCCCTTTTATGATCCATATTTAAAACAGGGCAGGTATTGATGAAGGGTTACTTCTACTTAGTTCATTTAATATCGCTGTAGGTGTCAGTCTGACAAAGTTGTTTGGGACCCACTGGCCGACAGGATTAGTCTGGTGCTTGATTTTCATATATGGAAATAAATGGAAATCAATGGCTGCTCTAAAGGTAAAACAAACACACACACAATGCTTTTACTATCTCTCAGAGACAGAAAGTCAATGCAATACGACGTTCGTTTAACCACTCATGTATTTGTGGTTTGGATTGACAGAAACTTTCCAGTGGGTAGTTTTGACGGTTCAGGATATTCTCTTTCTCACTCACTCACTCACACACACACACACACACACACACACACACACACACACACACACACACACACACACACACACACACACACACACACACACACACACACACACACACACACACACACACACACACACACACACACACACACACTCGCGCCCATCACAGCACTCAATGGTTTACAGAGAGCGACAGGATGGAAAAAAAACAAGCGGCTCATCGTGCTGCAAACAGGGAATCCCCTTTGTGTCCTGCTCGATTGGAAATAACCGTTTATCTGTGTGAAAATTATACTGCAGCTGTTTGCTGATCATGACTCAACATTATACAGCTTTTGGTAGCGATAACCGCTGCTGCATGGCCACGACTTCAGCAGGGGATGTGAATGCTCCAGTTAAGCATCTGTCTCTTGTGTTGCCATAACATGCATGTAGCATGGTGGTTTCCCCCGGTTCAGTTGGGCTGTATTTGCAAAAGGTTGCAGCTGTACACCTTTTTTAAAGGACGTTATCTTGATCAGCTAAAAGAGAAAAGCTGTAGGAGATGGTGAGGGTGGTAAAAGCAGAACATCTCAACTTGTCTTCTTTTCCTCCTTTTGATATGGCATCAATATATCCCATGACATTTTGTTTATAACCGAGGCAGTGAAGCTGTGGTCACATTCTCACCCTCAAGGCCAAGAGTTGCAACGTCAGCAAGCAGCATCAGAAACACATGCAGTTACACACGTCCTCTCCCCCTCAGGGTGATGGGAAAATCTTTGTCTTGCGTCTAGATCTTATCTCACCCACAAGGCTTGGCTGAACATTAAGGCTATACTTATCGCCAGGTAGTGTTCTCCTTCAGGTTATGGTTATATAGTCTGCTTTACTGTGAGAAAACAGTGTTTTGGCTATCGTTTGTGTGCTATGAAAAAACGCATTTCTAAACAATGTTTTTCCGTCTCGTTGGCATGGCTGAATGTTTTCCTCTCAGCGTTGTCGTAGCTCCCATAAAGTGATTCCTCACTGCAAAGCCAGGTGACGGCACACATTACAAAATACTTGGGGCGTTACAGTTTATGTTTATTTGGGGTAGGGGATTCAACATAGACGAAATGACATCATTAAAACTTAAGTCATATTAAGCTGCATGCGCATAAGAATTTATCAGCCACATCCCTGTTGGTTATTTTTTACACTTGTTCACTGTTCCTCTTTCTGAAGCCGTTTTTCAATTATTGAATTTTGTGTAACTTCCAACAGACTTTGAATACTCCTTTTTACATATTATTTTACATAATATTACGTACTTTTGCTTTCATTTTAGCCAATTCACATGCAATTAGGGGAGATTTTACCCTTGTAGAGCTACTTGTCGCTTGTTGGTCTAAAATGTAGAAGCACTAATTGTATAGTAAACTATTTAATTGCTAACAATAGTTAACATCAGTCTTACCCTCTTCGCAGCAGTGTTTGTACTTTCATAATCTTGAGAGTTGAATTAATTTCCCACGAGGAGTTTTCAGTGTTGTCTACAGCCAGTAATCTACCATGTCAACAACAGGCATTCAAAAATATTTTCATAAAAGTTTCTTAAGAACATGATAGGCTGTGTTCTGAAATCCAGCTGTGTACACTTTCCAGCTTGGTTTCCCAACAATTGCTTTATTTGTCACTGTTGTCAAACCCATAACATCGCTCTGAGTGTCATGTGCTGTTGGTTCTGGTTGACCTTTTAAACTCCACGCTCATGTTTGCGTTATCAGTATCTGCACTGTGTCAAGCGAAAGGCACACTCAGCAAAGGTGAGGCGGTTCAGAGAAAAGTGTAAATTGTAATCTGTGACAGTTTTGCTTCCTGCTGCTTGCTCTTGTGTGTGTGTGTTGGTGTTAAGCATTAACCGAAGGGAAGGTTGTCGTGCCTTTCACCCCACGGTCAGCTACCTCAATGAAATAAAAAGTAGCTGCCCTTATTTTAAGCAAGCCCCCCCTTGCCTTTATTTCTGTATCATAGCTCATCTCTCTCTGTCTTTGATGCACAGCTGACTTCTCACACACAAGTGCACATTTACTGCCTGAGTCATTCGTATCCACTTTCATTTCATATCCCTTTAAAATGTATGTTTATGTTTTATAGAGCCAAGTATCGTGTTCTATTTCTACACATGACATTCTAAGCCAATATATCTTTTATAACCTGGGCAGTGTATACCCATTTCTCAAACTGTTGCACAGTATGTACATGTACGTACGTGTATATGAAGCATATGGAATCAACTTTTTTGAATTTAAATATGAGATTTTTTTTAAATAAAGGTCAAATTTTCCCACATCCAAGTGACATCTTCAATTCTAATTTTGTCTGACCTCCAGTCTAAACCCCAAACACTGATCTTTTTACTCACTTTTTGGTGAAGTGTTTCAGTCTTTCGGCTCGTTGGCATCTGTGTTTAACTAAATTCTGTGTTTACTTCCCACCTTCTACCTCATATGTGACCTCTCGGGCTCAGGGAGCAAAGCTATCTCTTGACGTGTATTGATATTGCATTGACCTGAAGGACACGCAGCCAGCCGCACATTACCTCATCTGTAACACTAGCTGCATTGTGCTGAATTTTGCATGGTCACATTGACCTGGCTACTCCTTCATTATTCATGGAAATGCGAGGAAAGCAACAAAATGAATACACATAGACACTTGTATGCATTCCTAAAAGGCGCAGGCAGGTCATAAGAGATTTGAAGGGAGAAGAGACGGTGAGGTCAATGCTGTTTGCAATGAAACACAAGAGCCATGTGACTAACTTGCTTGTGTGTTCGTGCCTTTTACTTGCGTGTGTGAACTCAATCAGTCCTCGGGCAAAGAAGGGTGTGGGAGTAATCCAGCACAGGAGACATAACACCGGGACCATTAGCAGACCAGCTCACATAACCCAAGCGCTGGTGGCTGACAGACGTGCATAAACACATGGCACCGTATTCACCACGGCTTTCAGTATTCATCACCTCTCCTCACCCCCCACCACAGGCCTCTTCTTTCTGATGCTACACTTGGGCGGCTCACAAATATTTGCCATGGTCCTCTGCGAGAGGCCAGGATTAATGGTGGTGTGTGTCGCACACAGGGAGGGACAAAGCTTCCCCATCTGGAGCTCCAACCCGTGACTGGGGAACAGAGGCAGCACACAGACCCGAGCCACGGGGGGAGGGGAGGGGGGTGGGGGGGTCTATAGGCACCACTTCATAAATGAGCAGGAGTCCTGGGCAATGCTGCAGTTGAATGGACGGGGCGTCTCTGTCTTTTGATGTGATGGGGAGGAAAAGAGTACTGAATGCTTGGGCCTGGTGCCAGGCCAAATGGATCACATTTCCCCTACCAGCTGATTAAACAGCCATATCTGCATCCATCACTGGCCCGGGACCAAACAATGGCCGTGGCCAGGGGGGACTAGGCAAGGCCGCCTGATGCCTCCTACAGATTTTTAACCATTTAGGAGAAATTATGATGATTGGTTGGTTGTTTCTGGCTTATGACTTCTATGCTAATGTATGTTTAATGGCATTGCATTGCATTGCAATCCATCAAATAGTTGTGGAAGTATTTCAGTCTGGACCAAAGTGGTGGACAAACACAAAACCCACATTGCCATACCTAGAGCCTAGCCATTACTTGACAAATTAAAACAAACTTAATTTGTGTAGCAAAAATATGTTTCTCCCTCTCTCTTAAAAAAGTTTAGATGAACTCTATCCTGCAACTGCATGCTTTCTGATTCCCACCGCAAGGTTGGAAACCATTGGCCTGAGTCTTCAATTATTTTTATGGTTTTATTTTAAGCAATTGGGTACTTTTGGAATTAGCAGTTCCCATTAAAGTGCCCCAGTTGGCCTGTTTAAGTTGCCTGCAGATATATTAGAAAGGTCTGGAACACTGTGGTGATCGAGGCGAAAAGCATGCACTACCCTGCAGGGACTTTTGGCAAGCAGCTGCACAGACACCTCCTAAAGATATCCAGAAAGCAAGAATAATCCCTGAACTTTTAACTTCAGTATGTTGGCGATCATAAGGCAGCTCTCGTGATGTTATCATAGACCCCATCTCTTACTAAAACCTTCCCCTGAAGCTTAAACAGCCTTTGGGTGTGAGTCTGCTTGGTTTATGTTTAAGCGTTTCCTGAATCTTCTTAGACCACCGTGTCCTACTCTTTTTCAGTTGGAACATTCAGTATTGTAAATGAGGCTGATACCATCAAATTGTTGCTTCTTGCTGATCGAGCCTTGTGTTGTTCCTGTTATTTCCCGTGCAGCATGTCCTTAAGTGTGTGCTTTTGCTTGTCCTCCCTTAGGCCCAGTGATGAGAGGCACTCAACGGTGACGGCTGACGGCACTGTGGACGACCTGGCTCAGGCTGTGGACATGATCCTCAAACAGAGACACTGAGTACAAGGCAGGACTCTGGAATCCCTCCACTTACTTTGACTGGGTCATACGCTAATATAACTCTTAACTGTTTCCATTAGGAAAGGTTTATGCCTTGAGGTATTTCAAATAAGCAGAACTTTTAGTTCTAGTCGACAAGAGATAAGCTTTGCTCGAAAACGTTTAAGCGGCACCATGCATTTATGAGTAAATGATGGGCATAGATAAGATACCTCACATGTGCCTGTAACCAGCTGCTGAATGACAGTTAGTGTGTTAAGACTCATTGATAATGTTACACACTCATATTGTTTGAGCAGATTTAACAGTATTTGAACATACAACAATCAACGATCAATGTAAATAGCTAAAAAAAAGAAGGCATTGTAGTAGGAACCCACTCCCTTCACTCACAATGTGCACCACCTCATAAAACAGCAGGGGATATTCAGTAATGTAAGTATTATAAATAAAGCTGTTGAAAACATTTGTCTTCCTGAATTTACCAATTTGTCCGAGTCACAGAACTTGTTTTTTGTTTTTAAAGGTCTCAAAGCATTGTGGAAAATGCAGCTTGGCTCTGGTTAAAATTAGAATTTATATCGGAGCGGCTTTTGTTTTACAGAAAGTGGAAATGGGAAGTAAGCCGTTCTTGGAGATGATAAATGCAGAACCCAGCCGAGTGTGATGAATTGCGCTGGCGCTTGAGCTCGTGTTTCCCCTCTGTAAACAAAAATGAAATGAGCTCTCCATCATCTGAGTGAAGAATCGCAAATCTACAACAGCTTATCTTTATTTACTTGACTGTAAGCAGCCTCCGCCTGGGGGATTGTCCCGTCATTGTTGCGTTGTTAATTGCCGCTCATTAGACGGGGTGCATTCACTCTACTGTCTGTGGTTAGGTTAGATAAAATGATGACGAGGGAAAGATTGGTTATCAGGCTTTTGTGTGCCAGCTGGATCATTGAGGGCATAAAACAAACGATTCTCCATCGCTGCCCCCAAGGTTTCAGTGCACCAAATAAATTCAACAAGAACAAAAGCCCATTGCCAAGTGATTCATTGAGTTCTTTCTGGTTCACTTCACCATTTGCTGACACAAGCTTGAATGTTATTGGGCAATTAAAGGTAATGAAATGTTATGAAGTATTGTGAAACTGTGCCCAAGTTGGGTGTACTACTCCTATATCTCAATGGGAAATAAATATGAATGTACACGGCAAAGTATTAGCAGCTGCAAGCCTATTACGTTGCCGCCCATTGGCCTTGTATGGAGCTATTCAACATATATTTGACTACTCCCGAATGAACTCACTTGGCTTTAACAAAGTCATTTTAGAGTGTAGTAATTCTGAGGGATGTAGGCCCCTCTTATTTCAACACAAATGCCCCAGAGGATGCTGGTTGATAACCATGCCTCTCATGTTAGCCCCAGGTCATCCACAATTTCACACAAGTTACAAATTAGCAGCTGTTTACCTCTGCATGCATGCTACCATGTCGAAATACAAGATTACCTTTGAAATAATAGAGATGACCTCATTTCAGGAGACATGTCTGGGCATGTACAGTATGACCTCAGTGCCACAGGACAATATTGACAGACTTAATCCTGTCATACCCACGACTGACTGAAGTTGTTGTTGTGGTGATTTTCCAGTTGGAAGCTATTGGCACATCAGTTTGTCACTTTATCACTTTTCCTTTAACAACTGTATTGTTTTGAAAGCAGTTAAACTAACTGTTGACATGCGTTAAGTGTACTTACTCAAGTAAACGCTGCTAGTCCTTAAGTACGGGCGCTTGACTGCTTTAGGCAATGAACTGAAAGTTAACATAGAACAAATAATATATAATTGGGTTTAACCAAAATCAGCCTCACCTGTAATCTGTGTTCGTGCTAATTAGCAAATGCTAGCTTACACATTTGTATAGGTAGAATGGCTCTAGCATGTAAAACATTTACATCTATGCCACCATAGTTGGTCACTTTTCCATACAGTTACAAATATTATTTTTTGTCCTGATTCAAAAAATGTGTGGGAACAAGGTTATGTGATGTGTTCTATATTTACACTCTCTGGTACCATTGACTTAATGTTTACAATTATAAAGCATTCTACATAGATAACAGTTGCAGACAAAACATTTTCAGTGAACTTCATTTCAGACCCTTATTATGCTAAATGGTGAGTCTACATCAAACCTACATTTAGTTTGTTTTGTTTCTATGAGAACTTGAAACTGGCAATCATCCTTATTTTTCTGACATTTTATGCAACCAATCTACAAAAATAGTCCACAGTCATTTTCCAAACTCTACTGAATTTGCCGCTCTCATCAGCTGGATGTTTATCTTAAATTATCTGCTTCCGCAGTCATACCAGAACAGGATTATGACTGATTATGAATGATATCTGTCTGGAGAGTATTCCCCTCTACAGTCTCGGATCATTAAACTCATGATCTCATTTCTTATGTTGACACATCAGACAGGCAGCGCCCTGTAGCAGCATGTGCCTTGTCAGGAGGAGACCGACACATGCTACAGGAGAACAAGAATGTGTGTGTTGAATAAGGCATGCCCAATCTCCAGCACCATGATGTGATTTTTTTCCATTTCTTTACATTTGTAATTGATAAGACTAAAAATCAATTAACTTTAAAACACATTCAAACCACATTTGTTTTGTTTCTAAAATGAAATCTAAATAAAAGTCAGATATTTTTAGAAATGAGGCCTCTCTGGTATACAAACAGCGCTGCGGTGTGCCTCTGAGCCCACATTCACATACGTTTTTATGTCATCTGTTTGGGTTAGCCTTCTCTTACACAGCTTGCACACTGCTGCTCTTGTAGCGCACCTGCATTCCACCACCTTAAAAACTGCCAGCTGTGTGTTACCTTGAACCCTCATCTACACTCATTTGGCTCTTCCTGTTTGAAAGGAAATAGCAGGTCAGCTGACCAGACAACTCTGCACACCTGCAGCCCCGAATGCACCGTTATCCGTGGAAACATGCTCTTGTTTTGACAGCAGTCGGTTAATTGTCCCCTCCCTTGTGTGATTGTGTGGAGCTCTGGCCTGTTGCTCTTAACTCGCCAAGCCACATGGTTTCCCCACATGTCGTCGCCCTCCTTCCCTTCTGCCCGGCCCTGCCAGCAGTACTTGGTGGCGTGGGAGAGCTCCTAAACTTCAGAGTCAGACGTCTTTAGCTTTTGAGCGGAGGCCCGCATTTCCTCCCTCTCCTCATTGCTGTCCCTGACCCCACCCCATTCCACCCTTTAGAGTCTTAACAAGCACTTCATACACAAAGCAGTCTGTACTCCAACACGGTCACCGGCCCCCACAGGGACACGACCCCTGCTAGCTAAAGCTTCAGAGGCCCGGCTCTCCAGACACTAAGCGTGACCCCGTGATGTCATACCAAGCGTGTGCGTATGTATAATCCAGGAGGAGGGGGTGGTCGTATGTCACCCCCGCAGTGTAAACTAACTGTCCTGGGTCTACAAAAGGTCTGAAGGCTTACAGCTGACCTCCACTTTAAAGCTGCCTGTCTCTGCCAGGGGCTAAAGGTGTCTGGTTACTTTTCGTAAAATCCAAAGTGCTCAAAATGTAGATCCCACAATCCTCTTACTATTTGACTTGAGAAGGCTTGTGTGCCCTTCATGCATCTCATCTATGTGGGTGCAGACTGTTGCTGCTCAGACATAACACTGACTGAATGTTTGTACCTCAAACATGATTTGTGGTTCGGCCTTTCTACCTCCAAATACAAAAGTATATTTTCATATGCACTGAAAAGAATGTCAGTTCTTGGTTCAGGCGTTGTTTAAAGCTCAAGGTAGATCTTCTACTCCGAGTGTTCCTTTCATTTTTATGAGAAAAGCTCCACCGGGCAACTGGAAATGTTTTGTGGCCGGGTGCTACCTTTTAAAAAAAAATGTGTTTCACCCCAACCACATTTGAGCTACCAAGCAAGGGCAGGGGAAAAAATGAGAAATTAGTGCCAACTTACATTTTGTTTATTAGAGAAGTTCCATTACTGAAAAAGACTCAATTCAATGTTATGTTATTAAACTAGATTTTTGAGTTTTAGAAAAAAAGACAAATATTTTAATCCACCATAAGCACACCTGAAAAAAAAGATAATGAGCACTCGCCCACAACCCCCACCATGAGCACTTTGGGACATCTGTTGCTTAGAATTGTGTGATGTAAGTCATCAATAGGGTAGATAAGACTGTGCATAACCTCCAAAACAGTTCACGAGTGACCACCACCCAATTGTATCAGTGCTGGTGGGGGTTGTGGGCGAGTGGAGCTCAGAACATCGTCCCGACATGCCCCTCCTGCTGCACTCCTATCTTTTCTCAGAACACAGCCTCCTTTCAGTTCTGTCACTCCACTGATTAAAGGCCGGGGGGCCCTCGGTGTGTCAGACTGCCACACAGCACGTTTACAAGGGTGCTGTTTACCCATTTCCTTCTCGACTCATTACCCGAAAAGGGCTTAACCATTGAAAAGCAGCAGCAGCAGGCGGTGGCAGCTCTGAGACAGAGAAATTTGACCTCACTAGGCAAGCATACATATTCTCATGCGGCGGCATAATAATCAAATCCATTACAAGAGTATGCATCCCAACTTAAATCACACAGTAATGCTTTGTGTGTAATTTAGAGCATAGCATGTCAAGCAATCTTTAAATTACTCAGTTGATGACCTTCTGCACTCAAGAGGCACGTTACACTTTCAAAGAATGACAAGCGTTTTTGCAACATGCAGTAGTGTCAAACAGTCGTAGTTGAGGAGCGAAACCAAAAGGTAATGACGGTGTTATTGTGGAAGTTTGCACAGGCTCCAGAGTTGGGGAGGGGAAGCAGACAAACGCAGCAGCAGCAGCAGCAGCAGCCCTGACACATGGCCCACATTCACAGCCGCCTCCCACGTCACTGTGCTCCTCAGAGAAAAATACCCTTTTGTTTCCCAGCGCAGGGAGGGAGAGGGAGGTCTCTGGGGTGAACCGCCGCTCAGCTCCACCACTCCACCCGCCATCAAAAACAGAAAAAAAGGAAAGAAACGGGGACCGGACTTCCCACCCCTGCCTGGCGTCCTCCCTACTCACTCCCCGCTTCAGCACACAAACACAGGCCCATCAGTAGAGCCACTACTACGCTCGTGATTGTCTTTTCCTGCTTCTTAATTGGGTCAGTCTGCATTGTTGCATTAAAGACGTCTCCAACAATGCCCTTCCTGTTAATGCATGTGCTCAACTAATAGAAGCAGGGGAATTCTATATCAGATTCTTCACTTGGATAAAAGTAGCATACCACAATTTAGTCTTGCATTAACAATGTATGCATACAAAGGTATGACAGTGCTATTTCTTTTTTTTTAATTTAAAATGATTACAGATGCATTTACATGTTAGCATGTGTTTAATAGTTTAGTTTCCTGTAGTGGACACACCCACATATGACTGATGTAGTTAAAGTAACAAAACAATTCTAAAGTAGAAATACCTCAAAGTAAAATAATTACATTTGCATTCAGTCTAAACACACATGATATTTTGTGAATAAAGACGCTGAAATAACGTGATAACAAATGACACATTTAGAACTGTGTTTTATTTGTATAGAAATATGCTCATGTTTTACATAACTTTGTAGTTACAAATCGTAAAAAGAAAGAATATTAACGCTATTAGCATCACAAAGTTTCTCTCACACAAACGGAGGATCTCGGAGATGCCTGATGTTACCGTGTGAAATGTTAAGCTCTTCAATATACTTGACATTATGTGTGCGTGCAGCTTGTTGCTCAGTAAGAGTGAAAGGGGCTTTACTAATGGACGCTCTCCAAGTAGTCTTCATGTCTGTCCGTCGCGTGCTATTGAAGGACGTCAGAGGAGCGGACACTCTTTCTAGTGCAGAGAATTTATACAAACCTGCTGTGAATTCTCTCCAAACAGTACAATGAAGATAATCAGGGTTACAGAGAAATGTTAAAAACCCTAGTCTTTGAGCCAACATTAAAATGTCATTTTTATATTTATCAGTCCTTTTATCTCCACCCGATTCCGTCCTCGACTTCTTTGTTCTCCTGAGACACGGTTGAGATACCCACAGTGGTGGAGTAGCTTCTGACTACACATAGCATCCAAAATGGGTGTTCAGCCCCAATCTCTCCTTAGAAAATAAACAAACAAGTGCTGGAACGGTCACTGCATTAGCTTTCCACTTGCTTTGTCCTTAAGACTATCAGTACTGTTTACTGTACCACCTTGTGATAAGCTCTGTCCCCTAAATTAACGTCCGCCAAGAGGAAGACAGTCCAGCTCAGTTCCTCTCAATTTGCTCAATGTCCAGCTCGCCTCCAAGCTGATAAACGTCCTTCCTCATGCTACACAGCTCCGCCCACAGAGGCTCACTGTCCGTCCCATTGGTCGACCCCGCCATCCAGTCCACCTCCTCGATGTTGGGGTCAGAAGGCACAGTCCCGGTGATCTCGCCCTCTTTGGTCCGAGGCTGAATGTCCTCCAGGTTGCGTTTGTTTGCTGACGAGTCGTCGCCCTGAGCAGTGCTCCTGAGAGGGGGTGGGGCTTGGCTTGTCTCGCAGACGTCTTCGCCGGTGATGCCAGGGCAGCTAAGGCTGTGGAAATTCCGAAGTTTCTGTGGAAGTAAATAAAGATATTTATTTTTGGAGAATCATAAAGTTCCTGTTTTCAATGACACAAGCGTACACTTAAACAAATGTTGGATCTTTGATCTAGTATGAGCCCATAGTGTATGCTTGAGGCATATTTGCTGAGATAATTAAAAACATTTCCTTCCTTTTGGTCTATGACTTATGTCCAAACAACACTTAAGTCATACAGCCATGGAAACAATCGCTCAACTGTATTCATACAGTATGTGGGTGAGTCAGTGAGGTCAGAGCTGGACACTGGGCAAAAACCACAGTAGTATGAAAAAGTTAAAAGATTTAAATGTAGCCTGCATTACATACAGGAGCAACTGGTGGTTGGACCATGGGATCTGAGATCCGACAAGTAGCCAGATACCCAGAGGGCAGACATCACCCATGTCGGCCTTTTGACTCTGTGTCCATTGTACGGCTCTAGTGAAAGGCCAGCATACATGTGGGGAACCCTGAAAATGTCCTTAGGCCAGTCCACATGTGTGAGCGCTGCTGCAGGCGAGTCCTGTGACAGCTGTGCGTGCTGGAGGGGAAAGCTTTATGACAGAGGCGTATCCGATCTGTACAGCTAATGTGGAGAGGACAGGACAGCTGCCTCACCACTGTCGTGTTGGGGCAGAGGGACACAGGAGAATAGGGCCTCTGTGAAACCTCTGTGTGGCACTTGTGAACTGCGCCTGCAAATAATCAATCCTCCAAGGGCACAAAGTGTCATCGCCTACGTTATGATTGTGTCCAAAAAAAAGTGTTAAGAAGCCAGAAGGGATTCAGTTTATATAAGAGCTGCAACACCAAGTGCTTTTTCAGTCTCTCAAATACGGTGTTGCTTTTCTTGTTTTCTATCATATTGAACTGAAGACTTTCAGGTTTTGAACGACAAGAGACTTAAAGATATCACATTGGACCTTAGAAAATGATGATAAATGTCCATCACAGTTTCCAACATCTCATAGACCAAACCATAAATCTGCAGTTTTAGTTACGATAATGATGACAATTGTTAGTTGAAGACCTAGTTTACATTGACCGGTGTTAAGTTAGGATCCAAGTCTTTGACCCAACAGCAATGGGAAAGCTCTCTGCACGGGGAAGCGGTAGATCAAACGGGTGCCGCTGTTTTTCTTGGCTCTGGTCAGGCGGGTACATTTGTCAGCACCAGGCCAGAGTCAGATGGCTTTCTTTCTGCATTAGCACTTCACCGTCTCCACCGTCAGATTTCTGGCCCAGGCCATGGGACCCAACTGATAAGCCTACGAGTCGTCTGGACTGTGGCGAAACACATGTGTCTACATTAACTAAACCCAGTACAGCTCTATCTTACACCAGAGATGTTCTGCAGAAGAAGACTTTCCCAGTGTCCTCACACAACTTACTCCACTTTACAATGCGGGTCATGAATAAGTGCTGTTGGTGTCCACTTTATCTGCTACTATTATCCACCTTCTCTCTCTTTGACTGAAATGAAGAAGAGAGCAGACTCCTCATCCATACTGACCTTGACTCTCCGTCAATACGAGCTGATCAATAGCTCATGAGGCCCGGGTTGTGGCAGCGATCCCCCCCCTCTGAGCTGAATTTACAGAAATCAATATCTCTTTACCCAACACACATCTCCCCATAACCTCTGCCACAGCTGCTCTACTTCCTGACATTCATGGAGCCGCAGTGAGCCACGCAGAGGGTAGCAGTTTCTCCCGGGGTAAACTACACCGCTGTGGCGGGGGGGATGAGAGGATACTTTAGAGACACACTCAGCAGTCATTGAATAGTAAGGTGACTTTGACTACCGATATGGTGACGCATGGGAAGCCCTCGAGTTTAGTGCGAGCTACTTTAGTCATCACAAGTGAGCCTCTCTTTCTTTGTGAATTTTAGAAACTTAACGGACTTCTAGATTGAATTATCAGTCCATCGACCATTGATATCAGTCCAAGTTAGATTAGTCTATAAATTATTGAAAGTTGCGCCCCAGCTAGGTAACAACTTTGTCAGCAGCATTTTTTTGTCCAACCAACAGTCACCAAAAATCGAAAATATTAAATTCGCTAACCAAAAACCAAAAAAAAGCAGCATGTCCTCACATTTGAGAAGCTCAAACTGGCAAAGCTGAGGCATTATCCCTTGATATTGATTTCAAACATTAAAAAAGTTGTTTGTTGATTTTTTTTGTAGCCATAACAGCATTCTTTTAGTTGTATAACTGGTTCAACATATCTGGAAGCCTTTTTCACCTGGGCTAGCCCCTTTACCAGAGTAACATGAGAAGTTATCCTTAGAGAGATATGATGCAGCCGTTCCTTTTAAATAGAGGAACAGAGAACACAATGCACAAACAGCAGGAAAGCTGCTAAGCTAACAATCTCAGCACCCTGACGTTTCTCTGTGAAAATATTGTTAGTTGCCTCGCCTTAGGCTCTTTTCTCCGCGCTGACCTCGTTCCTGTTTGGAGTGTGTGTGGCGTCTGCTGGTCGTGTCACAGCGGCGCTGTTGTTAAGACTGCTGAACTCTGGGTGACTTTCTCACAGGGGCCAAGTCCAGCTCTGTGTTTATGATCCACCAATCGACGTACGTGTGAAACTTAACTATGTGCTTGTGGGGCAAAGGGACAGATTTATGCCAGGATGGGCAGATGAAACCGACTGTCTGTTGAAACGGGTCTGATTTCAGAAATGGATCATATCCAGTTAGTAGTTACATAAAGTCGTCTATGAATACAAACTCGTGATCATCTGAGTGACCTCTTAATTCCTGCTTTGATCAAATCACCTCTATCCCAGAAAGCATTTTAAAAATGCACTGTATGCTTGGTGCTTTCCATTTCTGTGAGGGCAAAATATGAAGCCACATAATGGAATGTGACCCAGAACAGGCCTGCATATAATGACGATGCCTGCAGAAACACTTTGAGGTGTGCTGAGGGAGAACAGACACAATGGCGTGACCTCAGTTTGAAGCGTTTGTTTATCCAACACGGAAGGAGCAAGTTGCCACAACAGCGTAGTATAACGTGCTAATGTTAGCAAGATTGATGGAGCTCACAGAGCCTCCAGCTGGCACCACTATTTCCTGAGGGTCTCGTCTCTTTTGACACTGATCTTTTGGAGCACATAAAAGGAGAGTTGCAATATTAAAATAAGCAGTTTAAAATGTAATTGATGTTAAACAGGAGGTGTACTCCTAATATTTAACAACCTACTGGCAGAGATTGCAATATTTATTATAAGAGTATATTACCCTGATGAAATATGATGCCAACTATTACTTTGTTTGTCAATACAAACTCTTAAAAATACCAACCTGCGTCATCTTAGCCAGGTCCAAAGAAGGCCTCTGTTTATGCGTGTCAGCTGGTCGTCTACGCTTCACACCAATCTTCTTGTCATTAAGGACACATGGCTGTGAGCGACTCCGGGCCAGACCCCCCTGCCCACCACGGCGCTCCAGCTCTGGGGTAGAGTCAGTTGAGCTGGTTGGCGTGGGTCCACGAGGCTCGAGGAGGCAGATTTGTTCATGTGAGAGGTAGAGGGGCTGTGCCGGGGGCTCGGGGAGCAGGATGGTGGAGGAGGAAGGCGTCAGGCTGCTGAAGGCAGAGGGGAGCTGGGTGAAGCAGGGCAGCTCCAGGGTGTTGCAGCGGGCGGGCAGGCTGAAGCTGGAGCTGCGCTGCATGGCCGGGAAGCCCAGATGAGCGTTCCCCACCCGCTGGACGCTTCCCCCGCTGTGGCACCGCCTCTTCTCCACCGTCGTCCACACACGAGAGCCCTGAGGGCGCCAGGTCGAGCGGCAACCACCGAGCTCATCGGAGCAAGACAGGGACCGGCACTGCCGCTTGCTGGGGGGGGCGGTGATGTGCGAGGACGCTGCCTCAGTAAGGCTGAGGTCATGCAACAAGCTGGTGATTGTGGTCGAAGTGGAGCCCACATCCCAATCCCAGTGGGCGGAACTCTTGTGCACCTCAGGCAGGACGTCCCACAGGCTCTCCAGGCTGGTCCCCACCGGCCTCTGCTGTATGGCACAGCTATGACTCAGCTCACGCCACCGGCTCGACTCTGCAACAAAAGACCAGATACTTTATTTAAAAAAAAAGAGATGGACAAAATATAGAAAACTCAAATGTTGACCACTATATAAAACCTCATGTTTAATCTTTTATGTTTGCATATCAACACTGAGATTTTGGTACATCATACATGGTTATATATAAGGTCTTGATTTTCATGAAGCAACTGCCCTAAAAAAACAGTTTTAGTGTCGAGGATCTACAATCATGAGGTCAAGTGGCGACCTCAACATGGAGAACATCCATGACCCTGCCCTAGTCTGGGTCAGCGCACTGTTCCCAGCATGTGTACTTTACATTTTCACTACTCACTGCAGTGTGTAACTGGCACTACCAATAGTCCTGTCCTCAGGGCACTGCTGTATTGTCAGTGTGTAATCACAGCTAATTGGGAAAAGGGAGCAGAGTTCAATGTCTAACTGACTCGATATCAAACCTCATCTCTGCTGGAGCACGGCGTGATAAAATGTCAATAACCCATCATAAAAATTCTGACCAAAGCTAATCACTCTTTTTTTTCTTGTTGAGATCAGCAAGGTCCCTGAATAGACCAGCTCACTATCTGCCATTACTGATCGTCATGCTTGGAAAGCACCTGTTATTCTACCAACAGGAACTCCCTGAATTGCTGAATGGGTCAGCCAACTGAATTGGTCAGTCAACTCTGAGTCGGATACTAAATGTTGAGGCCACTGCCCACTCCTGGTATGCAAAAGTTATATTCTTCTGCTGTGGAGATAAAATCCCCAAAATACCATCTACAGTACCCGGGCAGGAGGAAGAACAAAGGGCAGTGTTAACAACACCTACTGGTGCTGCCGTGTTCACTGCCAATGTTACACACTCTATGCCAAGTTACTGCAAGGACAGAATACTATTTAATCCTACAATACAAAGATTGTAAAGGCTCTTACTCATAGGGCATGTTAAATCAACTTTGTAGTTCAACTTGCGTACAACATCAGCTTAAAAGCATGAAGGAGGGCCTTATCATAAACAGCAAACACATTGTCGTTAACACACATTCATCTTGGCAGGAACACCTGTCAGACATGTTTCACATAATGCAGTGTGACCGTCCGCCAGATGCAGCAGAGACCAGCATGCTGCCGTTCTGCCAATTATTTCTCAGAAATGCCCCTCGAAACAACTGCTGCCACATAAGTACACATTTACTCGTCATGTCCAGTTTGTAACGGCAAGTATGTGTGAATGTGTATATTGATTTAAAAGATGGCAAACTCTTACCCATGAGTCCACAAGAGAAAAGGGCAGTCCCCTGGCTCATGGTCTGTGATTGGAACTGCAAGAGAGATTCACTGTCAGCTCGCAGGAAACCAGAAAGTCACATAAATAGGTTTGCAAAAAAAGTACAGGAAGTTCTAACATTAACAAGCTAATAAAATCTACAAATTAAAAAAAAAAGTGTAACATCTATTTCCAAGTTCAAATGTATGTTTAATAAAAAAAGTAAATGTTTTCACGTTGCGAAACAATGACTAAGTGTGACCCATCATGAGAGGGCGGGTTCCACCATAAAGGCTTTTGATTGACACGCAGCCTCAGAGCATGATGACTTATTTTCACGTGGCTGAGAGGGCAAACTCAGTCCACATTGGTGGGGGGACTATTTCACTCTATGCTGCCACAGAGAAGGTTTCTATTGCACAGATGCTGATTAGAACATGAGTCAGAGTTGCTCAGCCAAATAGAACTAAAATACTCCATTGTCATTTTGAGAGAAGTAAATGGAACAAGGGGGATTGAAATTCAGATGACGATGGTCCTGGTGATAACAGTGGACAGCTACTATAATTACCAGTAATTGTTACAAAAACATCCCAAATCCCAATCTTCAACATCCACATGGTATTGACATCACTTCCTGACATTTAGTCAGGCAACACTAGTGAATGTTCCAACAAAAGTGAATGTTCCAACAAATAGGACTAAGGGGAAGCTAAAAGTCTTATGTAAGCTTAATGAAACCTGTCAAAATAGGAACATTTCATCAGCCATAAACCTGCTGTGTAGCTATGACTTGCCAGTAAGAATTTCCTAATTTAGAGCAACACCTTGACACTCGCTCTGTTGACGAGTACAGTCGATGCCTGTTGGCAAGGCAACATAAAAACATAAAATGACACATTTCACTTAAAATTGCTTACAAAAGTCAAAAATAAATTCTCACCGGGCCCAAATCTGTACTTTTGGATGTTACATCGTCAGCACCCTTCTTTTCCAGTGTTTTCTTGAAAATGATCACCATGGCAACACACATCCTTGTCCCAAGTCGTTCCAGTGAGGGCAAGAAAAGCTGGCGGCCATCTTGACGGGCATGGTGTGAGCAGGCTGTTTTCTCATAAGCTTAAGACAGCAGTCCTCGACTCCTTCAGGAATGTGCTTCACTCCTCGGCCCAATCCTGAGCAGACAAACGAAGACGAGCACAGGATTACAATTCAGAACATTTCCTACATTCTGTCGAGCATATAAACAGAGAGCAATCTAGCTGGATTGAGGAGAACAAATCCCCCTTAGTGGAGGCTATAAAACACTGTCAATGGATAGCAAACGCAATGTTCTCTAACACTAATAATCAACTCAAGTGTTTCTTTTCTGGATCAAACATGTTCTGAAACAACAGTCGGTTGCCTTCATCGTTGGCAATAGTGACCAAAGTCATTATCTTCAAAAGGAGGACTATGCAGCAGGAATGGTTGGAACATTTGCTATGACATTCAACTAACTGTAAATCCAAGCTGTCTATATCTATCTTCCTCCCTTAAGGAACGAGTTATACACTTTTCAGAGCCACCTGTCAAGCCATCAGGAATTGACAATTTGATACTCAAAGGACTTTTTAAGGTGTAGTTCTATTGCAGTTCTCAGGCACATTCAAAGCATAAGCGCCTCATTTGTTTGCATTTTGAGGTTACTATAATTGTTCAACTGGCACTCTTGCAAACCTGTTCAACATGTACTTCAGTGAAAGGTGGAAATTGAAGGGAGGTCAGTGGTTTGACAAGCTTCTACACTTTTCAAGTGAGCGAGCAAACAGGACAAAGGTGTCGCCTATGTCGCCATGTGTGGTAGTCTGTCAATTGAAATTGCACAGCACTTTCACTTCCACATGATCTCTCCGCAGTGTCACCAAAGTCCAAACTTTATCTATTGTTCTGTCTGAGAGAGTGAGTTTCCTCAAAGTGTTCCACACTGGAGCCCACAGAGGAATAGAGCAAAGTCAAAGTTGTGTAATTGAATCCTCAGGGGCTGGCTGGGAATAGCTGACCTTGCAGTTATCAAAACAACCCTCTTCGCATTAGTGCTGCACCGCGGTTACAGTACGCGGATGATTAGCCACACATGTAAATCGAGGATTTTTACTACCACTAGATCACTTCCACTTGAGGCGACATAAGGTAGGGGATTGAAGCAAAGTGCAGTTGACACAAGATGGACGTATGATGCCCACAAGGTCAGAGTGCGTCTGTTTGAATGACAAAGGGGGAAGGAAAAAGAGATGGTGTACGTGAAACAAAAGAGTGCTCTGTGCAGAAGATGAGACACCGTGGGAAACAAAAGAGGCGACATCAGAGGTGCGGGTGGTGGGGTGGAGTGTGTATGTGTGTGTGCAGGGGAGTGGAGGGAGGCAGCATCACAAGACCCTGAGGGAGCCAGAATACTGGAGCTGGTGTTTGCATTTCAGCATATGATTTCCATTACTAACACTTATCACGTCAGGAAAACAACTTAAACAAAAGGATGTTTGAGCAGAGTTCTACAAGTTCAAGGAAGTGGCAGCTTTAACTTGCTGCCTTGTGTGAAGAGAAAAGAGCAGATCAAAGCTCGGAGATGGAAAAGGTCGGGACACAGATCTGTGTTTCACAGTAGAGATAAATAAGGACATTCTTGGGGTAAAGGAGTTCTTTTTTTATATATAACCATTAATGGCCTGCTAAAGGATGCAGATGGCAATGACACAGAGAGAAAAAAAGACTCCTAAAGAAATGATATTGGCAAAGACTAGAAAAAGCTCTTCAACATGATGTTTACCCAAATAACGAATGATGTTTTCCTTCCTTAGAAAATGGAAAATGTCTTGACTTTAGCCTGACACTTTGGACTCTAAACTGTAAACAACATCCACGCAGAATCCCCACTATTCATCATCTTTTCATCCCCATAAATCTAAGTGCTTTAAATGGGCGAGGTTTATAACCTAATTATAAACTTTCCTCAGCTCTATGACATAATTTGAACACACAATTATAAAGCCTAACCTAGCCCCACAGCCTTTTAAAACTTGTGAAAAAAAAAAATAGATGTTTGAGAAGTGCTGCCAAAGGCTGTCCGCTCCTCGTAAAGACACCATTTACCAAGGCATGACTTCAAATGCTTAATGGATACATCCAATGCACTCGCCTTTTGGGTGCACTGCTATGTTCAAAGATACAAATGAAGCTACAATCTATTAAATACTCACAAGTCCCCGGTTGGGTGTTTCGTTGTTGGAGTTTACCCCAGTGGACGAGAGGTTCGCCTCCCTACGCCTGCGGGTTATGGGGGGGAAAACTCTGACTGTTGTGTGTGCTTATGCACCTAACAGCAGTTTAGAGTATACGGCCTTCTTGGAGACCCTGGAAAGAGTCCTGTATGGGACTTTTTAATCTTGCTGGGAGACTTCAACGCACATGTGGGCAATGATGGAGACACTTGGAGGGGAGTGATTGGGAGGAACGGCCCCCCTGATCTGAACCGGAGTGGTGGTTTGTTACTGGACTTCTGTGCTAGTCATGGATTGGCCATAACAAACACCATGTTCGAACATAAGGATGCTCATAAGTGTACGTGGTACCAGAGCACCCTAGGCAGAAGGTCCATGATCGATTTCGTTATCGTATCATCAGACCTGAGGCCGTATGTTTTGGACACTCGGGTAAAGAGAGGGGCGGAGTTGTCAACTGATCACCATCTGGTGGTGAGTTGGGTCGAGTGGCGGGGAAAGCCTCTGGATAGACCTGGTAAGCCCAAACGTGTAGTTCGGGTGAACTGGGAACGTCTGGAGGAGGCCCAAGTTCAGGAGGCCTTCAACTCACACCTCCGGCGGAGCTTTTCTGGCATTCCTGTGGAGGTTGGGGACATTGAACCAGAGTGGTCGGTGTTCAAAGCCTCTATTGCCGAAGCCGAGGCGGGGAGCTGTGGTCTCAAGGTCCTAGGTGCCTCAAGGGGCGGTAACCCTCGAACCTCCTGGTGGATACCGGTGGTAAGGGAAGCCGTCCGACTGAAGAAGGAGGCCTTCAGGGATTTTTTATCCCGGAGGACTCCCGAGGCAGTTGCAAGTAGTGCTGCGTACCGGTACGCCGAACCGGTACTGGACTTGTAAAAAGTTTCGGTTCAAGTCCGGTTAAAACCGGAACGTCGGGAACCGGTACTTACGTATATTCTCCTTTTTGTTCTCAACCATCTAAAACCTTCCATAGATCGAGAAATTTGCGCTGAGAAAAGACGAAAAACATTGTTTTGGCTTTTGATATGGCGGCCATTACTGAGCCCACGAAGTCTCGCAAAATATCGCAACTGCTCGCGAGATCTTTGTGACGTCAAGGGAAACTGGCTTAGACATAGTGGACACTGACAGCGTGGGATACTGGTTGCCATATATGGTAGTGTAGCTAAGCTAACTCCTTTGTATGTATGGTGATATAGTGTCTGCCGAAAGAGCAACACTTCACCCAGACAATGTCAATATGCTGTTGTTCTTGAACAAGAACACATAGACTTGTACTCTTGCATATTGAGTCTTGTATGTACATCATTATGTATGTAGTTGTGTTGTGTAGTTAGTAACACATGTAGAATTCTAGAAAAGACATGGTGTAGACACAAGTTGGAAGGGGGCACAATAAACCTGACGAGTTTGAATTTGAGTTGATTATGAGTTTATTTTCAATTGATAATTAGCTCACAATAAGTTCACTTTAGTTACTCACACAACTTGACACAAGTCCGGACTTATAAGTCCGGACCTGAACCTGAACCTCTGGACTTGAGTCCGGACCTGAACCTGAATGTGAGTCCAGGTACACAGCACTAGTTGCAAGGTACCGACAGGCCCGAAGGGCAGCAGCCTCAGCCGTGGCCGAGCCAAAGCAGCGGGTGTGGGAAAAGTTCGGAGAAGACATGGAAAAGGACTTTCGGGCGGCACCAAAGTTGTTCTGGAAAACTGTCCGACACCTCAGGAGGGGGAAGCAGGGAACCATCCAAGCTGTGTACAGTAAGGATTGGACGTTGTTGACCTCAACTGATGGAGTGTTAGGGCGTTGGAAGGAGCACTTTTGAGGAATTCCTGAACCCGACAACTCCGCCCTCTATGTTAGAGGCAGAGCTGGAGTATGACGGGGAATCGACACCAATCTCCCGGGGGGAGGTCACTGAGGTAGTCAAACAACTCCACAGTGGCAAAGCCCTGGGGGTGGATGAGATCCGCCCAGAAATGCTGAAGGCTCTGGGTGTTGAGGGACTGTCATGGTTGACACGTCTCATCAACGTTGCGTGGAAGTCGGAAACAGTACCGAAGGAGTGGCAGACCGGGGTGATGGTTCCCCTTTTCAAAAAGGGGAATCAGAGGGTGTGTGCCAATTACAGAGGCATCACACTACTCAGCCTCCCCGGGAAAGTTTACTCTAAGGTAATCGAAAGGAGGGTCAGGTCGATTGTCGAACCCTCAGATTGAGGAGGAACAATGCGGATTCCGTCCTGGTCGTGGAACGACGGATCAGCTTTTTACTCTCGCAAGGATCCTGGAGGGGGCCTGGGAGTACGCTCATCCAGTCTACATGTGTTTTGTAGACTTGGAGAAGACGTATGACCGGGTTCCCAGGGAGTCACTGTGGGAGGTGCTGCGGGAGTATGGGGTGAGGGGGTCTCTACTCAGGGCCATCCAATCTCTGTACTCCCAAAGCGAGGGCTGTGTCCGGGTCCTCGGCAGTAAGTCTGACCCATTTCAGGTGAGGGTTGGCCTCCGCTAGGGCTGCGTTTTGTCACCAATCCTGTTTGTAATATACATGGATCGGATTTCGAGGCGCAGTCGTGGGGGATGGGTCTGCAGTTTGGTGGACTAAGGATTGCACCACTGCTTTTTGCAGATGATGTGGTTCTGATGGCTTCATCGGTCTGCGACCTTCAGCACTCACTGGATCGGTTCGCAGCCGAGTGTGAAGCGGCTGGGATGAGGATCAGCACCTCCAAATCTCAGGCCATGGTTCTCAGCAGGAAACCGATGGACTGTCCACTCCAAGTAGTGAATGAGTACCAAGTGAAGGAGTATCTCGGGGTCTTGTTCTCGAGTGAGGGAACAATGGAGCGTGAGATGGGTCGGAGAATCGGAGCAGCGGGAGCGGTACTGCAGTCGCTTTACCGCACCGTTGTGACGAAAAGGGAGCTGAGCCAGAAGGCAAAGCTCTCTGTCTACCGCGCCATTTTAGTTCCTACCCTCACCTATGGTCATGAAGGATGGGTCATGACCGAAAGAACGAGATCGCGGGTACAAGCGGCCGAGATGGGTTTTCTCCGCAGGGTGGCTGGTGTCTCCCTTAGGGATAAGGTGAGAAGTTCGGTCATCCGGGAGGGACTCGGAGTTGAACCGCTCCTCCTTCGCGTCGAAAGGAGCCAGTTGAGGTGGTTCGGGCACCTAGTTAGGATGCCACCTGGGCGCCTCCCTAGGGAGGTGTTCCAGGCACGTCCAGCTGGGAAGAGACCAAGGGGTAGACCTAGGACCAGGTGGAGGGATTATATCTCTTCGCTGGCCTGGGAGCGCCTTGGGATCCCCCAGTCAGAGCTGGTGGATGTGGCCAGGGAAAAGAAAGTTTGGGGCTCTCTGCTGGAACTGCTACCTCCGCGACCCGACCACGGATAAGCGGGAGAAGATGGATGGATGGATGGATGGATGGAACGATGCGACCACTATTTGGAATCGGTTGGGTGTCTCTATGCTTCTGCAGGCCGATAACTCTTTATCTGGGTCAGGGCAGCAACACACATGACAACTGACTAGTCTAATCTCTGAGAAGGGGAAGAACGTCGCTCTTAGAAAAGGCTTTCCATCACACGCAAACAGGTCTGCAGTGACAGCAGCCTTCCTAAAAGTCAACAAAAAGCTGCATTGGGCGAGCTGATGGCTCCCCACACTTCCTTTGTGGTCACCACAAGCCTTTCAACCATCTCTACTTTGTCGTGTCAGAAATAGCAAACCATCACGCGGCCTAAAGAAGCGATAGATAGGAGAGGGGAGGAAACCGCAGTGGTGAGAGGGTCGGCTATAAAACGGAGGCCTGCTTTAGAGTCAGGTTAACTTTCAGATCCTGAACAGACCCTGATCTATTTTCTGTATAGAATAAGACAGAAGAGTAGTATATTTTAAATGGCAATTTTCTAAGACTTACAAATGGCGGTCGAGTCTAGTAAGACTGTCAACATAGCCTTTAAAATAAGGGTCTAAACTGTAGTCACCCATGAAAGCTCTGTCTCCCCAATTAGAGCAGCTTTTCCATACATTGCTCGGACTGTAATCCCAAAGGTTAGGCCAACATTACATAAGGATTTGGCAGCTTTGTGTCTGACTGACAATTAGAGCTAATACTAATCCATGTTATAGCACTTGGACAGCTGGTGGAAAACAACACGCTGGAAAGCATTGTTGCACCTTGTATTGGCTACCGAGGAACGCATTTGTGAACAATCTATTCCCAGGATGTGTTTAAAATGTTGAATGAGGCTTTATTCTGTGTAAAAGCTTAACATAAAGACTTAAATAACTCTTTGAATTTTCAGACATCTTCCTTAGATATTCCTGCATAAATTGGCAGCCGGATATGTGTCCTGCTCTCAACAATTCCTGGATTGTGGCCCTCTCTCTGTAACCCGAGCATCTGCTGAGCACCTGAGACGGCCCGACTGGAAACCTAACTGAGGGATTTGTGCTGCTCTTCATCACCATGCCACTTGTCAAAGGAATGCTGGGTAAAATCTTAGCTGTCCCCTCCCACAGAAAGATTTCCTGGGAGACAATCAGCTTATTTCTCCAAAGGTTGCTAGTTCTTAGCTTTGATGGCTTGTACAGAATATGTGTTTGGACTCATGTTTGAACAGTTCCTCGTGTAATAAAGCTGGGTGTGTTTTCAGAGCATATAATAAAAAGGCAGACAGACATGCAGGACCCATGAAGACTGGATAATCAACTGACAAATTGGCAAACCAGTTCTTCTTTCTTTGTGCGGCACTGTGCATAATTTCCACTGTGAAAATGTGAGGTTTTTGAAACCCTAAACTTTCTTTGTTGGTGCCGTCATTAATTAAGTGCCACAAAGGGCAGGTGCCACCAAGCTTTGCCACGGCTGACTGACTGAAAGAAATGTATGAAACTCATTGTAAGGTGGAGGCTAGCCCCCAGCTGTCTGCATGTTCACAGACATTAGGCTATGTCAAACAGGAGGCACACTCTACATTTAAAGCAGTGAGTGAATAGTCAGAAATGAGCATAGCTGGGAGCCTTCAATAGTAGTTATCAGGCTCTGTTGAGGGCCTGGGGTACAGCCAAGGTCTCACAAGCATGCAGCTGCCCACTTACCATAAACACAAAGGCTCAGCATGGCTATGCATGGCAGCCAAGGAGGCCTACGTTTTAAAGCAAGCCTGCTGTTTAATCATCTCATACATAATCACTTGCACTGTATACATTTGTCCAGAACAACAGCTTTGTTGAGCTCTGTAATCGAGGCTTTCAACAAACCTGTCCAAGTTGGAGAGAAATGTTGTCAACTTGAATGTGAGGTCTAGCAAAGTCTCTTAATTACAAAGGGTAAGACACACAACACTCCTATGTTATCACAGCAGAATAACACTGCATGTTAATAAACCCACATGAGAATAAATCATATCTAGTGGAGGCAGCCCTATTAACTTTCAATCAAAGTTAAGAGCAGAGGGGAAAGAGCACGCTTGAGTTTACCATGCAGGAATTTATCCATCCCCCACTCTGCATTTCAACTGACCAGATACATGAAACAACATGAGAAAGCCAAGGCATTAACTATTTTCCAGATTGTGATTGATTAATGCAATAACAGTGGCATTACACAACAGGATCTTGAAGAGCATTAACATTGTGTTAACATGTTTTCAGTGACATGGACACGGACAAATTAATCATCTGCAAGCTCTTAGAAGCAGCCTCTTTCGTACTTGAGCTAAAAAGTGTTCAACTGTTTTTCAGATGAGCTTGCCAACCCTCCAGGTGGATGGCTCTCAGTTTCACAAGAAAAGGCCCTGAAAAATGAGCTTGTCCAAGTAACCAGCACAAACAGTCCCTCTCAAACCCCTTTTCCAAAATCCCTCATGAAAGGGAAATGAGTTTGGCAAAGAAATTGGTGTGACGGGAGCTCACAGAATGTTACACACAGGCTACAGAGCAAACAGGATTTTGAACTCGACAGAAAGGCCACGAGCAACAGATGATAAAATATGAAATGCACATGCTGAAAAAAGTAAAATGGCGCATCTGTACTTTTAAAGTTGTTATCCTCTTTATTCTTCTTAAAACCTATAATAAATGTATGTTGAAGCCACTTATAAACATTAGCAGTCATATGTATTGCCATGGGACACTGAGAAGTTCCAGTTTAACAACAACTTTAACTCTAGTGTTTATGATCCCACTTAAATTGCAGAATCGGTTGGATTGCATGTCAGCCAAGTCTGTGTTCATACCTAAGGGGAAGGTTGGCTAGATAAGGGTAAGACAACAACATTCCACTGCAATGCGAAAAACTGTAACATACAAGAAAAGTGTCCTGAGGGAGTCCCAAATGATAAATAATGTGGTGTCAAATATAAAGGCCCTGTAGCTTTTATACAAATCTATAAAAAACATATGACACATGTGCAGCCTATCTTGCCATGTGTGAGTGAAAACCCAGTTTGATAGTTAAATTACCTTTTGAATGCTGTACACTTATATCTCTTTACAAACTTCATGCAACTCTTGCCAACAAATAATCAGATTGAGTTCAAATTGACTTTCAGATGTCAAACAAATTAAGCATACTTTCTGAGTTTACATAAAGACAGAAAATGGATGAGACCAGGGATCATTTGATTTGAACACACTGAATATGTATGGACATGTCTGAGCTTCACCCACACGTATTGACACTTGTGTTATTAACCGTCCCTCATACCCCAATCGCATTATGACTTTAACAATCTATGAATGGTAATACACACATTATAACAAGTAGGAAAACGCGACAAATATTAATTTTAAGCTGAATTCCTATCATTAAGATCCCAGACAAGACAAAAGGGACATGGTAAAGGTTGTACATGAGGAAAAGTTGCTAAGCTAACTACTTGCAGCTATGTTAAGTTTCGACTACTTTTTATCTCGTCGCTTTTCAATTTGTCAGCATAAAAATAACTTTTCGTGTAAAAGTCACACTTTTAAATCACAAGGGAGCATCACACTTTACAAACCAGATACAGTTCCTAAATTAGCTAGCATAGGAACTTTATTATTTGACCAAAAAGTACCACTCACAAGCATCACGGTGAGCGCCTCGTATCCCAAACAGCACCGGGCAGCTGGTTAGTTTCTCTGGAGCATGTTGAGTTTTGTTTTAGCAGAAAACTAAAACAAGGCGTCAGGCAGGAAGCAAGACGAGCAGTTCACTTCACGTCCTGCTCCAGGCAGCTCCTGCAAACTACAACATTGCCCTAGTGCACTACTGTCCAACATTGCACGCTAATGAGGCAGTGACAACATACACGAGCCATACCACTTTTGACACGGGAGAGGGGTGTCCGATAAGTTATTTGTGCCACTAAATCTTTAAGTTTCCTTGTTCATTATTTGTGCTATTCGAAAGTTTTAAGCATCCGTCAAAACTTCTGGTTTTAGGAAGTAAAACGATAATCTATTTTAAACGTGTTGTTACACTAACGCCCCTGCTCCTAAAACTAGTGGTCTGATCCACCCTCTAGTAATGAAAAGTAATCAGAGTTTGAGCTGAGCATAGACAAGGCACTTTCACAATATACGGTGTAACATGGTAACCTGCCAACTGTGTGTGACTTAAAGAGGAAGATGTTTGATATAATGTATACATAGACAGTTCCCCGTCGTAAAACTTCCTGTATAATAAGGGTTTGTCCTAAATAAATACAGTTATTACCAACACATGTTGTCCTCTGGCTTTATCATGTACTTTGCTATTATTAAACCATACAGGTTAAGCTGTCTCTATTCATAATATGAAACAGGTGTATATGGTCAACTGCATTATAGCACTATCAGGACTAAACTGGTCTTTGAAAGCCAGGCCTGTATAATGTTCTGATTTCCTTTCCTCATTTGAACATGTTTTAGCAGTCCTGAATAGTTAAACCAGTATTTACTTTTCTATCTTCTTTATTATCTTGCAACACCACCCTTTCCAATATGGCTTGTTCACATGTGATTGCTTTTTATTTGTTTACCTTTCTATGTGTGTGGACACTGTTTACTTTGTGTGTCACTGACAGCTGGAGGCAAAAAAGCGTTAAACTTGATGAACCTCCGAAAATTGACATAAGCCCATGACAATTACTGCACAAAAGGGAAGCAGCTGGATATTATTGTACCGTTGCCAAACGCTGCACTAGTAAAAAGCTCAACAATTTAGTATTCCTATCCTATCACATCACATGAAGTTAGTTAATTTATTTGTGGGGGCCTCTGAGGGGTGGGGAGCTAAGGCTCACCCCTGGCACACACTATTGTTAATCAAGGAGTAACATCTGTTGTGTGCCACTAATCTCTCCAGACTGTCGGACTGTACTCCTCGGTTTTAGACTGTCTGCCTTTTGTGTTGAAGGGCACAGAGGGGTTTGGGGGTGACACATCTTTGTTTTTTTACAAAAAACTCTTCCTTAGCAGTCTTCAACATGAGCTTTTAAGCAAAGCAATGCACATGTTGCATGATGTGTATGCACAGATGAAAAACAGACGACTGAATCAGATCATTGTAAGAATTAGGAGTCCTGCAAATCAACAAGTTTGGCAGTGTGTGTTGTGAATGGCAAAACCATAGGGGGCAGTATGCACCAATCATACTGAACTGAAAAATAATAGTTTCTAAATGTTTGTGAATTAACAGCACTTGCTTTTGGTGTTTTGGTTATTTTTATTTGACTTTGTGACTGTAGCTAGCATATGGTGAACAGTAAATGGAAAAGGGAGACAGCTTCCAACTCCCAGTACTGGACCCCATGCAGCATGCTGTATGCCATCTGTGGTTCACACTGGCCTCAGACAGATGGCTAAAGGACTCCTGTTACAGGAGCCTTGGCCTCTCAACTTTAATGAACAGATAATCCTTTCCATGCCTGACAAATTCTCAATTTGATCATTTAAGTTTTCTTTCAGAATTTCAAACAGATGCAGTTAAAACGTTTAACTATGTTCAAACTGTGCCACACATTAGTTCCAAGGCTGAATTGGAAGTACATCTATGCAGTGTTTTTAGTTTGTTATTCCTAGAAACCATAAACTTTTATTAGTGAGCACAGTCCCAACTACACAGTCTGCTTAGAAAGACTTTCGTTTGACAGAGGATGACACTTGAGAAGAAGAAAAACACTGACACCACTTGTCAAAATGCAGAAGTACATGCACTCTTTTGTCTCAGTGGGGGATAGTGTAACTACAGTCACACAAAGAGAGCATATGGCTTTCATGGAACCCCATTTCAATTTCATTGCTTCTCATCTTGCCCTCTAATCCTCGCCTATAATGTTTATAGCCAAGTTAATTGAACTGGCACATCCCTGTGGGTTTGGAGATGCCTTCTAAGAAGCTCTAAATCAGTGTTTTTGCCAAAGCATGCACATCGCTAAAAGCTCTGCAGCTGTTCTTCCAGTAATGGTTCATCATGAGTGACTGTGTGGACGAGGCATTCAGAAAGAGAGACGTTGAGCTACGTTTAATTGATTAGTCATAGTCATTTGATGTTTAAATTATGAAATAACGTAACTTATTATCTCAGATCAGCCAACTTTTTACAAATGGTTTTGCCATTCACAACACACACTTTGAATTCTGTATGTGGGAACATGTAGGATGTTAGGTGAACTTAATAATAAAGTGGTCATTATTCAGTCTGTTTATATGAACAATAGCAGAAGTGATTATGATAGAATAATACACTTTATTTTATAGCACATTTCAAGCTTATTCACAAAGTGCTTTCAAATAAAACCTGAAATAAATGTAAACAGAGAATGATATTAACTAAAAGCAGGAAATTAAGCACATAAAACTAGTGTCAAATAAACAAAATGTTATTAAACGTAAATAAAATCACAGAAAAGCAGTTCTTTATTTATGTATCTGCCTCTTGGAAAGACCAGAGTATGCCAAGTGTACACATTAAAGAAAAACAAAAACTAGCAATACCACAGTGAAAACATCAAGTCCTGCATTTGAAAACATTATTCTTAGCAATATGCAGCATGGCGTTTAAAAAAAAAGAAGAAAAAAATCTAAATAATTACAATTGCCACTGTAAGTGTATAACATTATTCTTAAATCATAGAACTATTATCAACGCATTTACATATTATATAAAAATCCTGTTAATATTGTATTTACAATATAACTTTCATGTTAAGATGTAACCATTCATAAGTCAAAATGATGCAGAGATGCTAATTCATAAAGCTAATTCAGTGTAAAGCACTTTGAACTGCAATCCCCTGTATGAAAGGTGCTATATAAATAAAGTTATTATGTATCTTGATCTTTTACTTAAACCTAACTAGCGGCACAACAATGTAATGTATATTACATTCATGGATTGTTAGTACAGCTGTAAAAAAATAAAATAATGAATACAATTGTTCCAGTACTATGCATAAGCACACACTTTCTGCTCACTGGTGTTTACCTAAGACCTAGGACATTTGAAGAGCTCTTTTTCTGAAATGTGGCCCGACCGCATTCTAAGTAACAAAGAGCACATTATCTTGGGGACGGTAATTGGTCTTCACTACTCTGTGAGTAACAGATTTATTGACGAACAGTTGCTGTGAAATCAGTCGGTTGATTTCCTTTAACAGAGTAAAAACATTTTTTTTTTTTACCGCTGCAGGAAGTGTATTTTTTGGGAAAATTTCAAGTAGATGTGTACAATCTGTTTTTGTATCATTTTGTTCATAGTGCCGTTTTTTTAAACAGTACAGTCATGTTCAAAGATAAATATCAATACAAAATATTGTACTTGTTATCAGTGCAATGTGTAACGTGAGTAACCGATTCATAAACTGAAATAAAAAGAAAACTACAAATATATTACATATTTTTTACGTTCCGCATATTCTTTCCCCAAATATGTGCTCTCACATAGATTTTTTCAAAAACAGCAGATAAATAAATCCCTTTAAAAAACATTTACGTTCACTAATACTGGCCAGATTGCATCGTTTTTTTGGATCCCTCTCCTTGAGAATCCACTGTTTGATTCTCCATGTGCGCCTGCACCGACCTCCACAGGGCCCTGATGTTCCCCTCGCCAAAACCTGTGGCCCCTCTTCTCTCTATCAGCTCGAGAAAGAAGGTATCCTCTGTAAAGAGTGGCTTGGTGAACAGCTGGAGGAGGTGTCTGGAAACAGAAAAAACCAAGGTAAGGACAACCTGTTTCACTGGGTCACCGAAGATACTGAAAAATGACCTTGTTGACCTGATAATGTCTACAAGAAATTACTTAAAATGTGATGCATGGGCTATTTAGAGTAGCAAGATGGCCTCTCACCTTTTCTTCTCACTGGATGTTGTCTGTGGTAAGGGATCCTGGCACAGGTCCGTGTCCAGTAGAATGCCATTCTGCGCCAGCAACTGGGGACTGTGACCCGCCTCCTCAATCTCCTGCTGTTTTCCAACCTGTCACACCACACAAGATATGTAGAGCAGTTGATAACTAGCATAGAAGATGACAAATATGCAAATATAACCAGTATATGTTACAGTCCATTACAAAAAAAGCGATAATCAGAAAGTGCTTTTAAAAAAACACCAAGTAGGAAAATCAAACAGAAACCCCACAGATAAACCCAGATAAACAATTTGTATTTACTATTATTCAAAGTCAGGCTTGCAGTCGGACTTAAAGATGTTGAAGACTACCAACATTCTAATCTCTAAACCTGCTGTCTACTGGTAAAAGGGTATGCTGCCGGTTATTGGTGCTTTAAAAATTGGACTAGGTGTGTTTAAATGTTAGAGTTGCAAATGTATAAGCCGGTACCGCTCTGCAAATTAATATTTTAAAGGCCACCTTAAACTATCTTGTGTGTGTGTAATTTTTATTTGATTACAACATTATAATTTTCCGACTTGTTGAATAAAACGTGGCCAATTTCTTGCATTTATCATGTCAGCATTAGCTTATTTTGTTATGGCAAATATGGGATTGTGCAGTTCTGTAAAAGTCAGTCATACCTCCGTGTAGGGCTCTGCAATTTATCGTATTTTAAATCGCAATTACGATTTTGGCCTGCCACAATTACGAAAACAACATAATCGAAGAAAACGATTATTTTGCTTTGCTAGGTTGTGACAGTGCACTGCAACATATTTGATCTAATTTATTTGTATTTATCATATTTATATATGTTTAGTAGCTTGGTATTTATTATTTTTGATATTATTTATTTAAATATATATGTATCATTTATTTTAGTATTGGTTTTTCAGTTGGATTATATGTTCAGGGTAATCAACAGTTAAAAAGAGACTGTTCAAATTGTTATTTGTATTTGTTTTAAAGTTCAATACATGGATGTTTTCAAAGTCAATGAATAATCGTATTTAATAATCATGATATCAATTATTGACCAAAATAATCGTGATTATGATTTTTGCCATAATCGAGCAGCCCTACCTCCGTGTAGTAGGCATCAGGAGGGGAGAAGAACTGGACCCCAGCATGAGCCATTGCCTGTGCACTGGAAACAATGTCCTTTGTGTACAGCCCAATGTGCTGGATCCCAGGGGCCCCATGCTGCTCCAAGAAGGTGTCAACCTGATTCTTGCCTGAAAAAGGTACAAGCAAACAGTAATGCAGGTGTTTTAATCTTAGAAATTATAGTAGAATTCAATTAATTGAAGATAATAATATTATTACCTTGTCCGGGCAGTGATTCTGCAATGACGAACTTGCAGTCAGGCTCTTTTTTGTCCACCGAGGGGAGAGTGATACCTGCTTCGCTGCATTTCCAGTACTCCATGGCGGTAAGGCGTAGTCCAACGTCCTTGTGGTTCACTACAAAACCTTCATCCACATCTTCATCACTACTCAGAAGCACAGTACTATGTATTACTTCTTACTTTCTTACTCAAACATATATAACACAGCAGTATAGTATGTCTTGAATGCTCACCTTTTAATGAAAAACCTCTGGAAACCAAAGAGCTTCTCATACCAGCTCATGACCTGGTGGGTTGATTTCTTGGGACAGACATAAGTTATGTGATCAAAATGTGTGATTGGACAAGACAGGTCCTCCTCTGGCAAGCAGTCCTTTTCAATGACATCAAAGCCTGGCAGGAAGCTCCCCTTGTATTTAGTCCTGTCAATAAGTGTGTGGCACACATTGCCCACAATAGATTTAACCACAGAGTATGTGACAGGACCCCTCTCGTCCTGAACTGTCGTGGGGGGCACCATGAAATTGCAGCCCAGATTGCGAAGAGTACTGAATGACCTTTCCACATCCTCCACCTCGAAACACACATTGCTCACAGAATCCACCGGGTAATGTGGGCTGACATCGTACAGACATTTTATAGAGTTATCCCGGTCGTTTTTCCCCACGTTGACCGGGTGTAGATCAAATGCATCTGTAAGGCGTAGCTCTTCATTCAAACTCACACCGCTCTGGTTTTGTCTCTCATTCACGATGAAAACAGCCGCTCCTTTTCTGAAAGCAAGCTGCCTGGACGTGTCCGTAAGTCTGGTGGCAAACAAACTAAACTTGAATTTAGAAACAAGGTCGCCAGCTACTTTTTCCGCGTTAGAAACGTGGAGCGAGATGTGGTGCAGCCGTTTCAAGAGAGCTGCCATGTTTTGGATGTGACGTTTTGGATGGCGTCATACATATGTAACTGTAGTAGGCGTGTCCACTTCACTGTCTTATTACTGCGATATTCATTTAGGAAACTGTACACTTTTAAACGTAATAATTGTCTAATATGTTCCCACTTTTTTTTTCCTGTTTTCCTACAGTTGTTGCAATGTACTTGAAGTCTCAGAATAAATCAGCTGACAGGAAGTAAACATTGATCTATTCTGTTGCCTATAGCAAAACAATTCCATTGAAACTGTCCATATAATTATGTTTATGCATAACTGTGTTAGAATATCCAATATTGCTCTCAAATGAAAAACTATTATTTTAAAATGAGATTCAAAGTAGAGGTCAATCAGAGGTTATTATCAATAACCGACTTAAACAACTACAAATGCATGTTTTCCTTAACATTCAACCTTTTTTTTGCTTATTTATATAAGCAAATAAATAGACAAATGTTATAACATAAGTTATATAATATATATTTATTGTGTACAAAATAATTTCATGGAAAGGACTTACATAATTTTGTCATCGTTCATTTATAAAATCATTACATTTCTTCCCGCATCCACTGTATGAAAAAAGCTTTAGGGTTTTAGACTAAGTTCGCTTATTTTACATTTGTTTTGTTAAATATAATGGGAATTATTCCTGTGTTTTAAAAAAAAGATTATATAATAAACAAATGTTGTGCCTCATATTAAAAGAAAAAAACATAAAGGGGAAAAACTTTAGAAATAGTTTAACCAAAATAGTAAATAATTCTGCCAGTCAACACTTATGAAAGGTTCATACAAACTGGGAAATGTGATACATTTCCCAGTTTGTATGAACCTTTCATAAGTGTTCGTACGTTTATGTACAGGGGGTTTTCATATTTCCGAAATGTCGTGAAGGCAACACAGTACTTTCTTTTCATCCAATTGCATTGAGCGCTGAGCCAGATGATTGGCGACGAAGGCTAGCGTTTATTTTGGCTCAGCTACTCATTTGTCTCGCTGTCGACGCCATTAAATAACACGGAGGCTATGTAAACCATGGAGTGTCGCATATTTATACCATGATTCAAGGAGTACAGAGGCTTTGCCAACGTGGGGTTTATTCTGCGAGAGGTTAATGTGTCTATAAAGATAAACATGTGAGACACCGAAGAGGTCGAAATAACTCGGTTTGGGAAAGGTTTGATAGAGCTGGAGGAGGGGGACTGTACATAGGGTTTGTTGTGGTTTTCAGTTTCAGCACTTCAGAAACAGGCGCAGCTGCGAAACGGTAAGACTCTCACATATTTTTCCTACAATATACCAGACTATAGCATGTTATATGATTCTTCTTTCTAGAAAATGTCCATTAACTGTTAAAATACACGGTAACTATGTGAGCTAGGTGGTTAGCTCGTCAGCTAGCAACAGTGTAACATACTACATGTTCACGCCATAAAGCCACCCGTCATGGGAAACAAACACAGGCTGTTAGCATGCTACATACTGTTACTGATCATTAACAGCCGCCCAGGTTATTTTAATTCAATTTCAATCAGTCAACAATCTCGATTGTCATTGAAGATACCCAAACAGATGTTGTTTAGTTTATAATCTGCTGGGATATACTCGCGAGAACTCCATGCAATGTCCTTTTTGTTTTATGTGTCATAAACGCAAAATCACATTTGTTGACCTTCAAGATTATTAAAAAAGATTTAGTTCATGCCTGACATTTAACTACGTGTATTTATCACCTCAGTTTAACCATCCAAAGTGATCAACAATGACAGAACAGAAGATAAAGTGGGCCTGTGACTACTGCACATATGAAAACTGGCCATCTGCAGCCAAATGCACCATGTGCCGTGCACATAAGTCAAGGGGTCCCATCATCACAGAGGAGCCTTACAAGAACATGCCTGATCTGGACCCTAGTCCAGGATGGGACCCTCCCAGAACTGAGAGTGGTAGCCACCTCCTCATATGTCCTGACTCCAGCGCTCGGCCGAGAGTCAGGACAGCCGGGATGGCTGAGATTGCCAACAAGTGGTCCTGCCAGATGTGCACCTACCTGAACTGGCCCCGAGCGTTCCGCTGCACACAGTGCCTGTGTCAGCGGGCGAGGACCAGCAGCCCCACAGAGACCCCCCAGACTTCAGGCTCCAATGCAGGCTGTCGTCCCGCTCTCCACTCCCCTGTGGATCCCTGTGAGGAATACAATGACAGAAACAGACTCAACACTCATCAGCAGCACTGGATATGTACAGCTTGCACTTACCAGAACTGGCCCACTACTGCAAAGTGTGTGGTGTGTGACAGCCCCAAGCCCAACAACCAGGAAGCCATAGAGCTGGGCGAGACTGCAGATCCAACACCTATGATCAATATCCAGGACAGGGCTCGGTGGAGGGGCAGCTGCAGTGGGGGCCAGGGCCAAAGGAGGTCCCCTCCACTGCCCAAGAGGGAAGACAATGTCAAAATGGACTTCCAGAGGATAGAGCTTGCAGCTGGAGCCATGAGCAGCAGAGACGAGCAGGAGGTTGACTTCAAGAAGCTAAAGCAGATTAGAAACCGAATGAGGAAAACAGACTGGCTTTTCCTCAATGCATGCGCTGGTGAGTTTTCTTACCAAATTAATTACAGCAACTTTGATAATGAATTGATTGATTAACGGAAAAACCAAGCATCTTATTGCAGCTTCTCACAATATATGTTTATTCTAGCATTTTAAACGGATACCCTTTTGGTTCTTGGAATGGGATGGCATTTTTCACAACCCTACACCCTTTGTCCCCTAGTTGCTCACCTGAAAGGTTTCACTGGGACAAGTCATTAAAGGGGAAAAAAGGATACAAATGTGCATTGTCCCCCCAACCTTTAGTTTTCTTCCATAATGTCATGCTTAATGATGACTGAGCAGGATGCTCCAGTCAGAGGCAACCATTTTTGTTAAAATGTCCAAATATTTGTAGTTTCCACATAGTTGTATTTCATCACAGTGCAGGTGGCAGCTCACCCTGCAGGCGAGGGTTGCACTCAGTCATTATTGAATGTCAACATGTCACTGTTTGGCCTCCAAATATTAGAGTACAACAGGAATTTGTTCTAAATGTGTGCATCCACAAGCCCTATGAGGAGAAGTGTTTAATTTCACAAGGTAGTGCTCTCCAGGTGAATAATATCCGCCGTAGTGGAAGGATACTTATCATAAACAGAGAAGAAATGATGCTGAGTCAGCGGTGTAAGGATGTGAAGCTAAAAGGCTTGTAGTAATTCAATCCAACTCATCGCTGGACCCCTCTCCGCCCTTGTTCTGCCACTGAGAGTGTCTTTGAGAAAGTGAGAGGATGTGTGAGTGCCGTGCAGCCGGTGGGGATGAATGGGCCGTCTGGGCAGCACGGGGAGAGTGTCGCCGTGGACCAGAGACTCTCCTGGCTCGCAGTCTAGCCACCCTGTACACAGTGGCGCTTATGTGCTGAGCCGAGGCCCTAAGAGGCAAAAATAGACTCGACAAGACATGAACACCTGTCAACAACAAAAAAAGTTGCATGAAGGCAGCACATGATCATGTCCTCATGACCTTTGCACCGATTGCCCTTTCCTGCTCGTTGTTATGGAATAGGAAACTCGACACCTTTTTGTTCTTCCACCATTGTCGTGCATCTACCTCACATTTCAAGCTCTTGATTTCATTCTAAATACTACTGTGCCTCTTTAATCATGCCATGTCAGCTGACTTTTCTACAGTTGGGCATTTCAAAGTGTTTGTCACTGGAGGAAGTGGCGGAGTCGTGCAGCACATTATGACAAAGCCAAGCACTTCCTCTGCTCGCAAAACTGGATTTCTCCTCGCTTGACTGTTTCTAGGTTAATGTTTATCCAGAGTATTTGGGCCAAAATGGGATGATCCCATTGATTCCACTGTCCCACAAAAGGAAGCAGCCTGTTTGAAAATTTCCTTTTTGTTTACAAATGAACCGGCCTGTCTTGCCGTTGCAGATAATATTTAACTTTTTAAACATGATATTCTTATAGTATGATGTCGCTCATTATGACATTTACAGTTTATGTGATGTCCAAAATGATGATATGGATTTGTGCATTGATATCTGTCCAGATTGTCACCCCTGGTGTTCAGGATGCCCCATTTCTGGCTGTTTAGGCGGTTTGGAGACTTGTATAGACTGATCCCGGCATAATGTTAAGGTTTTTAGAATGTGTCCCAATTCCACACAATTTATGAATCTGCTAAAGAACACATTATGTGCTAATCTTAATAGTATACTCTGGCGCTTAATTTAAGAAACATTCATGTGAAAAAAGAACGCAGAGGACAAAAAGCCACGCATTCTGTAAGTCCAGGGAACCTCAAGGCTCGTACTCTTAAAGATGCAAATACCGGCTTAAGTGTTTCATTTATTTTACTGAATGCAAGTGGACTGAGTTGTTAACCAAACTGCACATTTGGGACATTACTACCTATTTAATTAGCACAAAAAGATTATTATTATTATTATTATTATTATTATTTTTCCACATTTAATTGTGTTGTCACATTCTGCCATTTTATTTTTTTGTTATTATTGAATTGGACAATATAGGGCTATTTAATAAATACAATAAGAAAGTGAGGGCCATGACATGCAGCATAAAGCACTCATCATGGTGTTTTTGCAATTTGAGACGGCACAGATCAACAACACATTCAAGTGCACGTAATGTTGGCATTTCATAGAGGGAATGCTCAACATATGCAATGTGGCATTGGTACACACGTGACAACACTAACCTAAACCAAGCCCGTGTAATGTGCATTTTACTTTCTTTATACACAGGAAAACCGGTTAATATAGTGAATAACTTTTATTTTGAAGGCTCTTCCTCATCATCCCAGAAGTTATTTTGCAGCCAAAAGCATTCACCATCCATTTATGGATCAGTGTTATTAAAGTAAAGGGACGAGACGTTCCAGGTGCCGGTTCTCTCAAGGTAACGGTCCTCTCCCTGCGTCACCAGCCTCCCATAAGGCAGTTTGTTAGAATTAGCGAGCTGCTGCAGTGTGCTACCTCGCTGCTGCTCATTTTACTCACAACAGATGTTGAGACTGCTACGTCCAGAGGGGGGAGGGGGGGGGGGGGGGGGGGGCTAATCTGCACAGACTGTCCTCTGTTTGACAGAGCTCTCTGATAGCTCTGCTTCATAAGCTACACTGCTGCTCTGCTGTGTCGTAGCCTGAGTGATAACTGCTCTCACACCGGGTCAGCTAGTGGATACATCTAGAGGTCATCTGAAATGTGGATTTACTTCACGAGAGGCGTTTACCATGACATATTTGAGCATTTAAATCTCTTGGAGTTGAGTTTGTGATGCTAATCCTGCTTGATTTTCCTATTAATGGCTTGTGACTAAGAAAGATGTGTTAGCACAGGTTGATGGATGTTTCTGCAGCCCTTTCATTGAACATGACGAGCTGTCTGTTAAATATTGCTTCTATTACAAGCAAGGGCACAGAGTTGGAACTGCTCCAAAAGCCAGTCTAATCCATTAACATGAATAGTGCTGGTTTCAAAAGGATTCCTGTCTTTCAACATTCATTTTTACAGTTGTGTTTGATAAGTGAAGTAAGACTATTTTTTATCATGGAAGATTCGCATACACTCAGAGGCTAATCTTTTAGGTACACACCATCATGAATACTACCTTTACAAAGGTTATGTTTAGTTTGAAATAGTTTTACAGAACTGTTTAACTATGTTTACATTTCAAGTTGACTTTAAGCAACTGAGTGCACAGGCCTTTGGATAAATTGTTATTCTGAACGGCACTGTTCCTTCTGCCTTAATCCTGGATAGTAAACAATGTAGGTGTGTATCTAGGGTTGCAAAGGGGCGGAACATTTCCGGTAAGTTTCCATGGGAAGTTAAACTGGGGACTGTTGGAAATAGTCCCTATTAGAAACTTTCCATGGGAATAATGGGAACTAACTGGGAATTGAGGGTCATGTAATCAAATTGTATCATATCCAAGCATAAATATAAACATTTGGTTTTGTCATAAGAAAACATCCATTATGACATTTCAACAGATTTATTTGTAAGTAGAACAGAACAAGTTTTTATTATTTTATTGAACAATCATTTGTTTAATTGAAGAACAAACGAGCTGCAGCGAGCCGTTTAGTGCAGAAAGTGAATACTGCTGAATACACATACTTTACAGAGATGCTGTATGCGAAACCAATGTGAGTTTGGAAAATTGCACAGTATTTTTCTATTTTAGTATACCTCAACAATGGAATTATGATCAGTGGAAATGGCCATGACACCTCTCCTTTAAATATGACTTCTAGAAATCCTCTGTGCATGTGATGGAGGAATGCACAGTGCCTGTAGGGGGTGTGGTCTCAATAGCCATGCAGTGAGCAGTGTGCTGTGTGCATGTGATTGAGGAATGGCATGGATATTCAAGTGTACTTGAATGGCATCCGTTTGTTTTAGTCAAGATTATGCTAAAATATACTTTCCCCAACTATATTTAAGTTCCCTATGAAGAGCCAACCTTCCATTTAGAAAAAGTGGAAGGTTTCCAACCCTATGTGTATCCCCTCCAACTTCAATAGCCTGTGTACACAAAATCCTGGAAGAGCAACTGCCCTGATCCATTTCGACATCCTATTTTCTGACCTTCCTTCCTCCCCCTGCTGCAGGCGTGGTGGAGGGAGACCTGGCAGCCATAGAAGCCTACAAGTCGTCGGGCGGAGACATCGCCCGGCAGCTCACTGCAGACGAGGTGCAGCTCCTCAACCGCTCCTCTGCCTTTGATGTGGGCTTCACGCTGGTGCATCTGGCCATCCGCTTCCAGAGGCAGGACATGCTCGCCATCCTGCTCACAGAGGTAAGCCAGAGCTGTTTGTCTTCACCACCACACGGAGGTTAAAGAGGCCCTTTTAGGCTTTCTGGGGTTTTTCCTTTCCTGTTATGTAGGTTTGTGTGCATGTAAATGGTCTGCAAAGGCAAAACATCCCACATTCTGAGGGTGAAAAGAGGGGATGCAGCACATGAGCAAGATAAAGCACTTTTTGAACATTAAAGCATGGAGACATGTCACAGTTGAAGCATGAAATACAAATATGAGCCAGAAAATTAGCATAATATGTCCTCTTTAAAGCTATACTATCTTATTTGAGCAGGTGATCACTTTATTAAACCATCTTTACACATATTTATGACACCATGCCGTGGAATCAGCAGCAGAATCAGATTGAATATGTTCCTCCTCCTATGAAGATTATCGACTCTTTTTAATAAGAATATTCTTCACAGTTATTCAATGAAGTGTGTTATTTCATTTTAAAAGTCCTGAGTGTTTCTGTAGTTTTAAAGCAATTCTTCTCCTCCTCAACTTCGCCAGTCAATAATTGTTCTGTGTCAGAATCGATGATCTAAAGCAGCAGCCTGTAATGCCTTTAATTACAGCAGAAGTGCACTTTAAGGATTAGGGGGAGGATTAGCCTGGCTGGTGCTGCCACTGCCTGCTGATGGACGTGATGCCACAGAGCGGTCTGAAGGAGGGCACGCAGCGATTAGACGAGCCCGGAGGCTGCACTGTGACACAGGTCACTGAGGTCAACAAAGAAAGATGGCCTCGGCTCTGTGTGGCAGAATATCTTTCTCAAAATAACAAATGCATACAACATGTACACTATTGCATTTTATAATTTCTTAAGAAGATCCTGTCATTAGTTGGCTACACTGATCATCCTTAATAAATGAAAACATGCAAGGATATATTTAATGTCCTTTTTGTTTTTCAAAAGTTCCACAATATCCCTAATTTTCAAGTGTGATCAAGCTTCAGTTATTGTATATGTACCTGTAACTTCAAATGGATCTGTGTGTGCCCTGCAGGTGAACCAGCAGGCGGCGAAGTGCATCCCGTCCATGGTGTGTCCCGAGCTGACGGAGCAGATCCGCAGGGAGATCGCTGCCTCACTACATCAACGCAAAGGAGACTTCGCCTGCTACTTCCTCACTGACCCCGTCACCTTCACCCTGCCTGCAGGTACCCCCCACATCCTGAGGAGCAAATCACTTTGCTTTTGGTCTTTCTCGCATGTGTTCAATCCTTTAGTCTGTTTAACCTAGAGTCATTTGGCTTCTTTTGCTCCCACTGACTGAGTTTCTTGTAGCCTCAATAAACACCTCAAATGACAAAACAACATCAAACCCTTAGAGGAAGATTGACATTGAACACTTTTGCTTGCAAGGACATACAATTAAAGAAGTTGTTTGGTTTAAATCCCATGCATAAGTTTCTTCTAAACATCGTAAATCTTCAGTGTGTGATTTCCCTCTCACGAGATCTGAGAAGAATAACGTCAGTCGTTGTTGTGCAGCGTTGCCGGGGGGACAGCAGCTCAGTGTCCCCGTGGCGTGACGTCTTCACTGAAATGACATGCACTTTGTTTTCAGAGCGTCCAGTTGTATTCTGATTCTGCGCTGCCTCTGGGATGAGAGATTATGCAGGCTTCACTGATAGATTCACATTTTGTTTTCATGTTAATGCCAACTATTTCTTTGCAGGTTGAGTTTGGCCAGAGACCAGCTGCAGGGCGCTCTCCACCCCCCCCCCCCCCCCCCCTCCCCCTTGACAAAGCCACTGCCATTCACTATTGAGCCGGAGAATAGCCACTAGTGTTCTGGCTTTGTGTGTGCACAGTTCAATAGACACACAAACACAACATGCTGTACAGAGCCTGTGTGTACAGTGTGCTATTGACATAATGTCAGCCATTGAATGGAATCGCAGAGAACATCCCCTCTGTGTGTCATTACTGTAGCGATTGTGTTGCCCTCAGTGCAGCGCACCATTAGTTATAATGAGCATCAAAACATGATATCTCCTCCTTTTGTCTTCCAGATATAGAAGACTTGCCGCCTGCTGTCCAGGAGAAGCTGTTTGATGAGGTTTTGGATCGAGATGTGCAGAAAGGTACCAAAGATTTGTTCATTTTTATATCTGGTTTCCGTTTTTATCCCCAATCTGTATTTATTTAAATTCAGGTCCATGTGTTTAGTACCTGCTTCCCCGACCAGCTCACCACTTCCTGCTTCATTTTATATCCCCTCTCCAATAACTGCTCTCCCCCCCCTCACACTTAAAGAGCAACTTGCAGGTTAGAGACACCAGTGAATAAATGTGTAGGAAAATGATGAATACACTAGATTTTCCCAAAAATATACAGAGATATACACTACAGTGACATCTGGCGTCGTTTTAGTAAGACATTTTCACTTCCGCATAAAAAAGCCTCCGCGTGTGACGTAACATGGGGGAGAGCGGCCGGTCTAACGTATGAATAAACATGGATCACAATGCTAGTTTTGACACTGAAGAGGTTGAAAATATATATTTGAATGCATATGATTTATAATTATGAGCCTGCTAGGCGTCCAAGACACCATGAGCAGCCAAGGATTAGAAAAAATAACGGCCATCGGAGAGAAGTTGAGCTGTGGTGTGAGGAGAACCAGTGGAGAACTGGGCAGCTATCTTGGTGAGTGACCGGCGTTAGCTACAGAATGTTAGCTAACGTCACATCACAACATTGTAAAGTTAGCTATCATATATCAGGCTATAACTAAAGTAACATTGATAATATAGTAACGTTACTGGCAGGACTGTTGATACTGATCCATAACAGAAACTATTGCGCAAGTATCAGCCGTATCTCGCGTTACCTAATGCAACTCAACACTCCGGTGCTGTGTACTTGACGATCTGGCGGAGAGAAGTTGTGGAGCCTCCGTTGATATGCCGTTGTAAATGGCTTGATGGAAAGCAGGTGTGTAGTCGGGGAGGGTGCACAGCTGATTGCAGCAGGTGAGTGGAGGTTGAGCCGGGAGCCAGGAGTGACAGCCACCACGCCCACACAAACAACACAGACAGGGGGAAACAAACAAACACAAAGGAGACGGCTGGAGCAGTACAGCCACCACAGCGTTACCTAATGCAACTCCACACTACGTCTTACGGTGCCGTGTACCGGAGGGGAGAGAGAGAGCAGCGAAGAGGGGGGGGGGGGGGGGGAGATGTAATACGGTTTTCTGATAAAGCTGTGGAGACGGAGTATGTGCTGCAGGGAGGTGGATGCACAACGCACCCAGGAACGAACGCGAGCTCCGGTCCTTTACCCGTGAGGGAAACTGTGGACTCAATGCCCTGAAAGGCTTGAGTTTGTGTAACCTGCACAAACACAAGCTCACCATGATTACAAATGGTGAAATGCAATGTAACATTACCGAAAAAATACCAGCTCACTAAATCACAACCGCTCAAACCAACTACAAACTACTACCGCGGATTGAGCAGAGAGGGAGTCCGAGAAAGTTGCTCCCCCATGTGACGTAATATGACGCGTTTGACGTATGACGTTAAAAAAAAGCAGTTTTTAGTAACAGAGCTCAAAACGGCTCCTTTCCCTCTGAATTCCTGCCCTTATGTCTTGTAAAACATATAAAATCCTGCATTAACATTTTTAATTGTAATTTTCAGGCAAGGTTAAGCATAAATGTAGTCAAAACAAAAACCTGCAAGATGCTCTTTAAGCAATGACTCTCTCCCAGCACTGCACCACTGTGTGTGACTGCTTTAAACAATCATGTGTGCTGAAGTTCAGAGGAGTCCTGTGACCTATTTCTCAAACTGGGTTACTCATGAGAGTTTCTGGTTGTACACAGAACACAGCTGAGGAATCAGTTTGGGTGTTTTTAGAAATGTTTCAGGAGAAAAGAGAATGATGATTTATGCATTTCAAAATTAGTTTCTGTAACAACCAGCTGCAGCAGATGCTTCTATAAGACACTCAGCGTAGGATCTGCGCCCCCATGCTGAGTCTTTGTTAACAGATTACCCCCCCCTTTTCATTCTGGTTGTTCCCATAAACCCAGTCTTGTTTGGTCATTTGTCAGCTGAGGAAAATAAATATTCCCGAATGGTTTTCTTTAATCTTTAAAGTTTATACTTGGAAATCCTCTTTCTCTATTGGAGACATTTCCACACATAACTGTCTGGAACATGGCTTTATGGACCCCCCCCCCCCCCCCCTTGTGTCTGTAGAGCTGGAGGAGGAGTCTCCTGTCATCAACTGGTCTCTGGAGCTGGGCACCCGGCTGGACAGTCGTCTGTACGCCCTGTGGAACCGCACGGCCGGGGACTGTCTGCTGGACTCGGTCCTGCAGGCCACCTGGGGGATCTATGACAAGGACTCTGTCCTCCGCAAGACCCTCCATGACAGCCTGCACGACTGCTCCCACTGGTGAGACCCTCCGACCCACACAGAGCCTATAATCATACAATCCAAGAAACATGCTATGACCTAAAACGCCATTTTTTTATTAAGCAACATGCCACATATCCAAAGTGTTGTTGATTTCTAGAGCAATTGGATACATGGACTCTGGGTAATCTGAATAAACTACTTCTAAAATTATGAAAAATACTTCAATTTGACACATACATCTCCCCCAAAAGAATGTGTGTAATTGGTATTAAAACTAAAAGGTAGTTAAGACCTAATTATTAAAGAAATGTGCAGTTTAGCATATAACAAGGCCATCCCATTGACAAATGGTTGCATTTGAATAAAAACATTTTAACCACCAAGTATCACAATGTGGTGACAGGTTTCTGCCTTGTTTTGTGGTTTTGCTTTCAGGATCGTTAATGCTGAGGTTATATTTAGTTTCGTTAGATCAAGGACATGTGGATGCACGTCCTAAAATGTGCAAAATGTTGTCCTTGTTGCTGCAGCCAGTGACCCTTTGAAGCCTTGGTGGCAGTTTAGTGGTCAGAGGCTCAGGGGAGAAGCATTTCCTCAGGATATTTACATACTCCGATCACAGACGGGTTTGATTACTCACTATGCAAACTGAGGTTTTTGCTCATTATGTACAACTAGTTTTCCTTTTACTGCTAAAATGTTTATTTTACTCAAAGCATTTAAAGCCAGGTATTTGATGTGATATGCCGTACTGTTCGTTAATCCACTTCCTTTCGTACATTCTTGTTGAGATACTGTAAATATGTTTGATGAGAATGAACGTTGAAAATATTGTCATGTCAATGTTTTTAGGTTCTACACGCGCTGGAAGGAGTGGGAGTCGTGGTACTCGCAGAGTTTCGGTCTGCACTTCTCCCTGAGAGAGGAGCAGTGGCAGGAGGACTGGGCGTTCATCCTGTCTCTGGCCAGCCAGGTAATTACGGGGTTCCTCTGCTTTACTCACATCCTCCGCCTCACTATCAATCCTCCCAGTGTGCTGTGGTCGGACTGTAAGAGGCTGTGAGCTTCTTAGAAATGTGTGAGGAGATGGAAGCGCTCTCACAGGCTGATGGCAGCTTAATGACCAACGAGTTGCTTTACATTTCACCAAATGACAATGCGTGAGTTCCTCTGAACTGTCACACATGTTTAAGGCCTTCCTTTCAAAACCCTGCGTTATTTTAGTTTTCTAAAGAATATTAATATACCCTTTTGAACCCGTGTCCTTTCACTGTAATTTACAAGCGCCCCAAACTCTTCAAAAATGTTTTTTAATGACCTAAAATTGAGGGGAGGTTCAACCTTCTTCTAAATATTACCAAGTTGAGTTTTGTTTCAAACATACTATGATCTACTTACCCTGGCTTATTCATTATTTGTATCAACATTCTGAGGTAGAACGTCTTAATATGGATGCCATGTTGTCACTGCACAGACTCTCCATTTGAAACACAATCACTTCTGAGTGAATGCACAAAAGGCTAGCAGCCTTCTCTCTGTGTATCAGCACCGTCTGTCTAAGTGTTGCTCATTCATTTGAATGACAGCAAAGTCAATGACACTGAACGGCAGACGCAGTAGGAAGGTGGATCTTCTGTGAATGACAGGGAGGACATCAGCAGTTATTACAGATGGAGCTGCAGAGCGACGGACAGCTGTCAGGCTGCTGAGTCGGCACTCCTCCCATCATGTGACCTTGGGATTAGAGGCATTTAGAGAGAGCCACTCCACTGGCAGTACAAACAAACACTGCAAATCCACCATGTGATCATCTGAGATCAGATCCAGAAGATTTGTATATCCATCCCATCATTGTGGATGACTATATTTAAAAGCAGTGGGCTTTCTGCTTATACAACTCAGAGAGGGGGGGGGGGCATGCAAATGTGCTGCAGCGCTGCATGTTCTCAGAGTGCAGCACTCTGTGTTGAAATGTGATCACAGAGGACTCGGCCGGCTCAGCACTTCACTGGATTTCTGCTAAATGTGTGATTGAGGGAAGTCGCTATGACGACAGTTACTCGATGATGTGTAAAACGTTTTTTTGTGTCTCTCTCTCCCCCCCCCCCTTCAGCCCGGGGCCAGCCTGGAGCAGACCCACATCTTTGTTCTTGCACACATTCTTCGCAGACCCATCATAGTCTACGGAGTGAAATACTACAAAAGTTTCCGTGGGGAAACGTTAGGATACACTCGATTTCAAGGTGAGAGTTTCAAATAAATGTTTGTCACTGTTTCTTTCCACTATCTGGTGACACCTATGGAAATAAGTGCTCATTGCCGGTGTGCATCTCCATTCCTGAGATCTGAACAGTAACACCTACTTTCTAATAATGCAAATGTTCAACAGACATTTATTTAATGCAAATCTTTGACAACTGTTTTATCTTTGAACTAGTTGTGACGTCCAGCCCTGCAGGCAGTTTTGTTTTGAATGTTCTGTTCACAAATAGTTTTCATTGAAACCACTTCTGCTAATGAAACAATGATAGTCCCCATGACAACGGACCACAATTAGATTTTTCACTTCTACCAGCTCCACAAATGAAATTCCAGCGACCTTTTGTTATAGTGGAGAGCAGGCAAGAGCAGGATACCTCTAAAGGTCACCAAGATTTCTATTTGATTTGTAAGTATTACCTTGACGTTATATGGGGTTACTCGGTGTACTGACTGTTTATTTAATAAAGACACACCTACAGCAGGGCAGGGGGTTGGCAGCAGCACAAACTGGAGCTGTTTGTTAAAGGAAGCACAGCTGGGGTGCTGAGTCGCTGCGTAACACACAACATTTCTACCTCAGTCAGTCTGTTGTGCTGCTTTTCATTTTTGAATAAATAAAAGAACCTCTCTTTAATCAGAAAGGTAGATTTGAAATGTGCAACCTGACTGCTCATGCTAAAAAGAGAACAACCAGAGTGACTGTGGTTTGCTCTAGTCCAGCGGTTTTCAAAGTGTGAGGCACGCCTCCCCTGGGGGGCGCCAGAGAGTTTCAAGGGAGGCGCAGCGTGAGACGCGAAAGAACAAGAAAAAGACGAGTAAAGTGACACTTGCCCATTTGTGGCTGTCTGTGGAGACCGAGTTCCCCCACCTCGCCAAAAAGGCTGTAACAGTGCTCATTCCCTTCCCCTCCACCTACCTGTGTGAGTGCAGGTTTTCCGCATTGACTTTGATCAAAAGCAAGTACCGGTAAAGGCTGCAGCCAGAGGATGATCTGCGTTTATTCCTCTGTGGATCAAAGACGCAGACTCATTGTTCCCACTAAAGTAGGGGTGAGTGTAATAAGGAGGCAAAGTTGACGTTCAGTGTGTTGCCGGGGGAGCATATAAGGATTTATCCACCATGTTGAAAATGTAAAAAAAAAATGCCTCGAGAACACGGCTTGCGGAAATATACGGGTCGTGCTGCAGCTAGATGTGCCTGTCCTCTGTAAGAAGGTGTCGGCGACTGACATGCAAGGAAGAACGGCCGTCCACAGGCTTTTCCAACTTTAACAACTGTATTAACTTCCAGGGTAGTGAATTGAACATGCAATTGTAATTGGGTGTGTGGTATATTTTCATGCACGGACACGCATGTTCCACAACACACAAACTGAACAACACTCAATTTTCCGATCGCTGCCAGTGTCCTTGGGATCTTGTTATAATAACAAGTGCACGTTACTGATGCAATATGGTGGAGACCATTCGGGCTTATTCTAGAGGGGTGCAAGGAATAGTCCAAGTAGTGGGGGAGTTTTATACAATATGTTTAAAACATAAAAATAAAAAGGTTTAAAAAAGTTATTGTTTAATGTTTTAAGGAGGTGATGCTACTCAGCCAACACACACACACACACACACACACACACACACACACACACACACACACACACACACACACACACACACACACACACACACACACACACACACACACACACACACACACACACACACACACACACACACACACACACACACACACACACACACACACACACACACACACACACACACACACACACACACACACACACACACACACACACACACACACACACACACACACACACAGAGAGAGAGAGGAGACAAGAGGAGAGAAGCAGTCGGAGTAATTTCAAATGGCGGAAGGTAGACAGCGAAAACAGAGCATTTAATTACATTTTCTCTTACTGGACCGCTGTTCTTATGTTCTCTGAGGGGAGGCTCACCTACCCACACTTTGAAAACCCCTGCTCTAGTCCACATTGCACAGTGTGTGTAGTGTGTGTTCTGAGCAGCAGAGGCTGAGCACCAGCACACAGCGGCTCCCCTGCTCTCAATGCCCCGGTTGTTTCCAGTCAGATGAAGCGCAGCCTCTTCTGATCTCGGGTCAGATGAGCTCTGACATCCACATAGTCACAGAGAGCTCCATGCTGATCCACTGTTTAGATACCTGCCTCTGACCTGCTATGTGTGTGTTTCTGTGTGTGTATAGGTGTGTATCTGCCTCTGCTATGGGAGCAGAGCTTCTGCTGGAAGAGCCCCATCGCCCTGGGATACACGCGGGGCCACTTCTCGGCCTTGGTGGCCATGGAGAACGACGGCTACGACAATCGCGGTGCGGGCGCCAACCTCAACACCGACGACGACGTCACGGTAACGCTGCTGCCGCTGGTGGACAGCGAGAGGAAGCTGCTGCACGTCCACTTCCTGTCTGCTCAAGAGGTAGGGACTGATGCGCTATGTGACATTGTATGACTTGAAATGAAGTATATTTTGTATTATATGCAATCTTAATGTGTATTTTCTACCACAAAATAATTTGGTGTTCTACTATTTTAAAAGTATATTCAAGGTTCAAGGCTTTTATTGGTCATACGTACATAGCTACAGTGTAGTTATGACGATGAAAATCTTAGGTCACAGTACATAGTATAGGAACATTTGAACAGATACTACACATGTTAATGAAAACATGAATAGGTGCTGATTTGTTTTATTCTTACTTGCAAGTCACCTTGTTTACTGTAAATGACAGCAGTCCGTGTTTTAATCCGGCAGAAAACAAAGCATAGTTGTGGATATCAAATCCGATATTCAAACCAATGTGCTCCTTTAACAAAAAATTGCTCATTTATGGATAAAAGTTGCTTTCAAAAACAGAATAAAAATATGGTTTCAGGTTACCACAAATCGTTCCCAGCCCTCAGTGACTGCGATCACCAGTTTAAAGATGTCCTAACAAATGAACTGCGTGTGTTTCTGTGTGTGTGTGTTTCTGTGTGTGTGCCTCAGATGGGCAACGAGGAGCAGCAGGAGAAGCTGCTGAGGGAGTGGCTGGACTGCTGCGTGACAGAAGGAGGGATGCTGGCCGCCATGCAGAAGAGCTCTCGCCGGCGTAACCACCCTCTGGTCACCCAGATGGTGGAGAAGTGGCTGGACAGATACCGCCAGATCCGCCCCTGTGCCTCTCTGTCCGACGGAGAGGAAGAGGAGGACGAAGACGAGGAGGAACACAGCTCTTTAATCTGAGACTGGACACTGTAGGCTCTGGGAGAGTTCCTACCTTACTATCTGTTTTTTTCTTTCTTTCTCCAACATGTAAATCTTGAACTTGTAATAATGCATGTGATGTGTGAGCTCGGTGGTGGAAAACAAAAGAAGAAGAGGTACCAGCACCGAGAAACAGAATCCTGATTACTGCTCCTATGAAAGCACATCAAGTCCACTTAGTTAGCCTGTAAGAGTTCTCCTTGTTTGTTATCAAAGTTCTAATCACACCTGATGGAAATACTAAGACATATAGAAACTGTATTTAAGGGAATCCTGAAGCTGCACTAGAAGAGACGTTTCATTTACAGAACTGCCTGTGTGTATGTTGAGGTTTAAAGAGCACCTGTTTTTCTTTCTTCTGATCCCTCTGCAAACCCCTTCTGATGTTTTTGGATTTATTTATTTGTTTAGGAGATTAAGCGTGCGGAGGCGATACCTTTTTTTGTTTTGTTCCGCTCCGTTTTATCCGTGTTCCGTTCAGTCTTGAAGTATTTTATTTTGCACAGATGAAAACCTACATTCTGTGCCGTACAAGTTTACTGACATTTTTACGTGTGATTTAGTAGCTCTTTGTCATGTTAGAGTGGGTGGTGGTGATGCCGGTGGGGAAAAGAAAACCAAACACTGCCTCTTTCTATAGAGTGCATTCATATTAAATTTGACTCACTTGCATCCTCTTTGTTGCCCTTGTTGGTTTCTTCTTGCCTGTAACTGAAATAACTCAAACATACTCTGATGGATGGACATGTTTTTAAAATGTCTAATATAGTCCAAATTAATGAAAGAAGTCGAAAGCTCCCAGAAAATGTTATTTCTCAGTAAACAACGATAGTTACCGGAGCTACAGTGAGCTTTTAATAAACAAAAGGACTCAAATGTAGGTAGTTATCAGCCTTAAAAGATTACATTTTACCCGTGAGACCCAACCCTTTGTTGGTTTTTAATTTAATCATCCGGATGGTGTCACACTTGCTGCATTTCTTTCTTATTGGGACTGATGTTGTTGCCCCCCTGTGACAAAGGATAAAACAATAAAGAGTTTGTTAAAGGAACACATTATCAGGATATTCTCTTCTTAAGTATACAGGACATAAAGTGTTCAAAATCATTCTGGTACAGACAGCTGGTTCTCAGAATCATCTTTTATTTGAACTGCACTGAATGCTAAATGTTCACCTTGTACAAGAAACAAATACAAATACTCACACTAAAAACAAAAACATACTGCTGGCTGCCTCTTGCTATTGTTGGGACACTAAGTAGGAGTTTCTGCTATTGCTCTTACAGAGAGGACGCCCGAAAGAACCTGGCCTTCAATAGAACAAAGAAAATATAAGAAGAGGGGAAGGGGGGGGGGGGGGGTGGATCACATAGGACTATGGTTATAGGAACATTTAACTAGGCAATACAAATCTAACAGGACTCTTCAAAACTCTTTAACACCAAAACCAGGGATGCGCCTTGTATATAAAAATACCACAATGGAGAGAGGAGGGGGGGGCGGGGGGAGGAATATCCAGACTAACCACATTTAGTCTCATCTTTTTTTTTTTGCCCTCAAAGACAAAATTCTGGGAATAAACAATATCAGCAAAAAAGTGTTTTCCTGAGTCATTAAGAAATGAAGTTTGCTTTAACCCTTTCCTGTCTTCAGTGTGAAATGTGCTCAAAGAAGGGAGCGTGGTCTCATCTGTGCACCGATGCCACTCGGTTCATATCTGTAATATCCGTCCATTCAGCAGAAGAATCGGATGCAGTCAGTCACGCCAAACTTTAGTCTTTTTTTTAATGATTTATAAAAAATAAAAAAGTCCTTCATCAGAGTCACACTGACACACCGACTCTAAACTAAAGACAAAAGTGAAATACTTAGCTGGCAGCTCCCCTCTAAATCCATGTAATCTCAAAACTCAGCTACATTCAAATGTACAGTGAATGTTTGTTTAGTGTAACTGCGGCTCAAAAATAATTCCCACAGATTATATTGGAGCAACTTTTGGTGTTAACGCTCACAGGTGCAGAAGAAATTCCTCACGCTGTGTAGAAGTGCCCTCCAGTGGTGACATCTTGTAACTGCAGCAGCTGTCATGTGTCTTATTGCCAGGAAAGGGTTAAAACCCACTCTAGATTACTAAATCGTGTCCTTTTGTTTGACGAATGATAAATATATATAGTCATTAATCCATTTTTAGTCATTCACACTGAAGATTGAAAGAACAAAATAATTCTTCTGAGGCATAATGAGGGGCCTAAACAACACACATTAGTTACATAAGGACGGTCGGAGAGGTGGGGAGGATCAGGGGTCGGTTGGGAAGGGGGGGGGGTTAAGGTCCAGTAGCACATGATGCCAGAGTTTTTTCTCTTGAGTGTGTTGAGATGAGGGCCTACGTTTCCCATGAGCTCTGAGGTGGAGAGGGGGCGGGGACAGAGTCTCAGTCGGGTAATCCCGGAGCGCTAAAAACACTGGACTCTGTGTCCACAATCATAGGCATGTCCCGAAGAAAAAAACAACAACGAAAAAACCCATCATCATCATCATCGAAGAGTAAAGTCGGTACTGAACCCCAAGAGACAGAGAGTAAAAACTAAAACGTTAAAAGTACAAATTCCCCCGGAACACTTCCTTTGTTCCCAGTTGCTGGCTGGTTTAACAGGCAGCCACGTGTGTGTCGTTTCACTGTCTCTTGGTCCCAGTTGGTCGGTTGCGTTGTGATTGGTCGTTGGAACCCTTCTGCTGCTATTGCTCGGTGAGGTGCTCTCTGGTCTCGCCGTGTTTGGAGGGCTGGTTGGGCGACGGGGCCTGGGAGGGGTGTGTACCGGAGGGCAGGGAGTGGGCGATGGGCACCCCCCCCGGCACCATGCCCTCTAACGCCCCTGGCATGCCACCCGGAGCCACTCCAACTACGCCCGGCGGGTATCTGCGGGGGGGCAAGGTGAGAGGTTAGTGTTGCAAAAAATATGTGAATCCAAGAGGGGGGAGGAAGGACTCACAGGGGGAATAGCCCACATTTCGTGAAAGATTCTCTGAGCAAACCTCACACTGATTCTACTGGCTATTTTTCACCAAAGGAAACTACACAGGAAACATGTAAGAAGTCTTATGCTGCGTTTCAGGTGGTTTTAGGAGGATTAAAAATGTTTAACAAAAAGTCATGGTATAGGGAGTCGCAGAAAAGTCATTGTAATACATGTCGTAAATAAAATGTAAAGCATTACATGTCATAAAAAGACAAACTTTAGTATGTCGTAAAAAAAAAAAAGGGTCATAGCCAAAAATATCAGAGAAACGACATACTGTAGTATAGTATGTGGAAAATATCTGAAAAAGTCTATAGTTTTTCAAAATTAAAAATCATATTATAGTATGTGATTTTTTTTTCTTATTATAGTATTTTGAAGGAAAAAAAATCATATTCTAGTATGTCAGAAATTCAGAAATAAGACATCGTATAGTACGTCAAAAAGACCTCAGCGCATATGGTATGTCGGAGGACATGAATTGATTTTAGATCCTGGGACTTTTTTGATGTAAAAAAGAGCCATTATGTTAAACATTCTGTGAGGAAACTTGAAGGCAAATCCTCATAATATGGAGCCCCAGAAGGTTCATGGTAGGACCTCACAATACAGTTAACATTCCTTCTGACCCCTAGAACAAGCCCAATCTTTTTCTTATAAGATAGTATAATGTTTGTGTCTGTGCAGCATTAGGCTCACTTCTCTACCACTGTGGCAGGAAGACTAGCGTGAGTTTATAGCTGTTCTTATCGTCCTTAACCTATTGCAAAGTAATGCAGAATAACTGAGAAATACATTCCCACCCTGACCCCCGGGGGGCTCCGTACAACAACCACTCAACCAAACAGGAGGGGAAACACACAATAGAGTTGTGAGAAGTGAAATCCAACACAATGCCCCAAAAACCCATAAGAAGCAGGAAGCATGACTCCATGAAACTGTCCCTGAATAGCTCTGTCATGCTTCCTGCTCACTCAAAGCTTCCTCTGCCATCCATCTCTACTGAGTCAGTCAAACAGGTGAGTACTGGGGGATTCTAGAAGGAACACACATCAGATCAGAGAGGGTCTTATCCGGGACCTCCAGACTGAGGCTGTGGCCCCGGACGGTTGTATTTACCTGCTCCTGATCTAGGCAATAATTTTGTCTTGGGGGACACCGGCTGTTATGCCCGAAACAGTTTGGTTCACTTGGCTGCGTGAAAAGAAGCACATGGAGGCGGACATGCTGAGATCAGGAAGAGCCGGCAGGTGGGCAAAGAAAGACCTTTCTACTCCTACAGGGGACAGTTAGCAGGGGGGAGGGGGGGGGGGGCACTACCAACTACTGCAGGGCTTCATTAATAACTTGTTAATAACTTGATCAGTTTAAATATATTATAAAACAGTAAATATAGGGGAATATACAAGTTTTTTTTTAGGAATTTCTCATTAAGTTAGCATTCAAATAAAAGTAATTGGGACAGAAATAGCAATTAATCACTAATTACCTCATTCTGTGTACTTTATCACAATACCCTTTGTTTTTGACCCAAATAATGAATGAATACGTTAAAACAAATCACCTACATGGGTACAGAATACTTAAACATCATATCAAATGTACTGAGGTATAAAAACACAACTAAAGGATAATCCAGGGTAGCAGTTTATCTCTGAAATAAGATAAGATAAATAAGAGGTACATTATTGATTGGGAAATGTTTGCGTTGCAGCAGCATAAAAAAACACAAAACAAGGCATTGCACAACGCTATAAATGAGAGAGTAGAATATAAACAATACTAGCATTTAAACATCTCAAAATAGAATTAAAACAGCATTAAATAAAAAGGGGTGTATCTGTCAGACCCCTCCAGTCCCTACCTGTAGGCAGCGCCGTTGAGCTCAGGGTGAACGCCCGGCTGATCCATAACGGCCCAGGGTGCCGTGGTTACAAAGAACTCCTTGTTGACGCAGTTTCTTAAGCTGTCGGGGATACGGCCTGTCACACACACACACACACACACACACACACACACACACACACACACACACACACACACACACACACACACACACACACACACACACACACACACACACACACACACACACACACACACACACACACACACACACACACACACACACACACACACACACACACACACACACACACACACACACACACACACACAGTGTAAAGCATCAATCACACGCTAACAGACTTCCTACAGTGGATGGGTGAAGTGTTAATGAGTTCAGACTGACAAACCTATCAGGCTTGGATACACAAATGCAAATTAAGATCATTTAACGATGTGGATGTTTTTCCGCTGGGCTCTGTTCTGCGTCGGGGAGCTAATGATGACATCTATTAAGAGGTCCAGATTTAATAAAGGCTGCCCGGGGCCTATTGAAGTGGAAATGTGACATCTGGGAAAGAAGGACGTGCAACAGGTCACAGAGTAGGTGGAGGCGGGGGGGAGGGGGGGGTTTGTCATTTTGAAACGTACCGGTGACGGCTCTCCGGATCTCGGTGGCCGCGGCCTCCCTCATCTCCAGAGACGCCTGCTCGCTGTACCACGCTGTGTGCGGCGTGCAGATCAGGTTGGGGGCGTCTTTCAGGGAGCCCTGAGAAAAACTGCAACACACAGGGGAAGAAAAAAGGAGAAGGATTCAAAAAACTACTTAGGAAGTGAGAGCGGATGCAACCGAGACATGTCATTTTTTTGTCATTTAAAATGATGATGAATACAATAAACAATGTCCAGTTCCTGCATTTCTGTTGGATTTGTGTTACTTTACCAGAATCAGAATTCAGTTTATTTCCAGGTACGTTAACACATACAAGGAATTTGCTTATTTGGTATCTGGTGGAGCGAACTATACAAATAACCTTAAAAGCTAAAAAAACTAAAACACTTAGGACGACGAGTATATAAGGCAAACTGCAGTGTATTATATTTCAAAGTAATTTGAGTCGTATGAGCTTCACTGTGCAAAAAGATGAATGTGAAGACAGAAAGACATGAACGAACAGGATTTGCATATGCTTCAAAAGATGAATGGGGGTGAAGGAGTAAATGTAATTTGCAACTAGATAAAGGTGTGACATAAATATGACATCATTTCACTGTTTCCTTATAAAGTGTCTAGGCGGGGATCGTTTAGTTTTAAAAGCTCAGATGATTGTCATAAAAATGTGAGGAATAGAAAGTGGGAAAATAAAAGCTCTGTGGAATAAATGACAGCAGTTTAGCACTGACCATACAGAAGCTGTTATATTGAACATGAGCTCCATCACTTAATATGTGTGTACAGCCAGTGTAGGTTGGTGTTATTAAATATGTCCATGGGCATTTCTTTGTATTTTTGCTATTTATGAGAATACCAATTATGGCAGACATTACTCATAATTGGGGCAATCAGAACACCCATTCATGTGCATCTACTCATTCCAAATTGTTATTTTAACATGAAATGCTTGTTTATAATTTGGGTGACTATTGTCTGGAAATATGGCCAATGGGAAAAAATGTCAGCTCCTTTTATTCACACACTACCACAATCTATTCCAAACTTTCTCTCCCTCCTGTCATGTGGCACTGTGCACAGATCAGCTCCACCTCCCCCTCTAACCTCTCCTGGTTCTGTGTAACGCCTCGTGGCGCTCTGAATCAGAGTCGAAGTAGGGCCAAAGTTATGAAACCCCCCCCTGTTGACATATTGGGTCAGCGGAGCATGAGTTCCAGCTTCATCGGGCTGAGTTTCAGTCTTCCTCCAGCAGCCAGTCAGCGGATCAGCCGGCCAGAAACAAGCAGCCTCCCAACTCCCTGACTGCCCCTGATGCGTGAACACAACATCGACACCAGCCCCCCCTCCCCCCCTGAGACTGGGAACATGGTTCTTAGAAAGGTGGAAAACTTGGAGGCGTGTCAAGCTTTTTGCCCTCCGCTGAGGAAATGGAAATGGAGATTGGATCGGCAGTGGAGTGACGGGACAGCAGGAGGAGATTTGGGGGGTAAAGTGTACAATCCCCTTCAGTTAGGCTCACATTTCAGAGGGTTTAAGCACTGTGAAGCATGTACGGCTAATTTTTAACAAACTTAAAAGGACAAACTCTTCGTTGCACTCAACCATCTCCCTGCACTTTGAGATGTATTAAGTTTCGTCTGACGGGAATAAAGGAAGCTCTCTGAATTCCATTACATTCAAGGCCATGAAAGAGCATTTCACAGAGTATGAGAGGTCTTTAACTCTTCATAAGTCTGCCATTGTTTCTGTCTGCCTATCTGTCTCTTCAGCGGTGTGTAATGTGTTGCTTTCTTTTCCTTCATCCGTCTCTATAAGTAAAGCAGTCTGATTAGTGTGTGTGTGTGTGTGTGTGTGTGTCTGTGTCTGTGTCTGTGTCTGTGTGTGTGTGTGTGTGTGTGTGTGTGTGTGTGTGTGTGTGTGTGTGTGTGTGTGTGTGTGTGTAGACTTACGTGAAGGGCTCCGTCTCATGTACGTCCAAGGCGGCTCCACGTATCCTCCCCTCCTTTAACGCCTGGGCCAGAGCTTTCTCATCCACTAGGCCCCCCCGCGCAGTGTTCACCAAGAATGCACCCTGACGCATCTGCAGTGACACATACATCCAAACAAATGAACCCAGACATACAGCCGGTTATTTACAGAAACATTGCAAGAATTGGCTGTTTTTAAATGTCTGTCAGCCCAGCAGTAATCTGTTTGATCTAAAGCAGGACATCAATCTGGATTGGATGCCTGCATTTAAGGGTCTTTACAGATATTACATTGGACATAAATTGAGAAGGAAAATGAAATCGGTGACACCTTTGTTGTGCCTGACACTTAAAAGATCTAGGAGACAGACAGCACCTGGGAAAATACTGTCAGATGTGGGATAGAGAGCAGCCTTTATCCGAAAGCAATAGATGAAATGAAGGATGAGGGGTGAGCTGGAAGATGAAGCAGCACCACCACCCCTCTCTGCTTGTGGGGGTAAAAAAGAAAAAGGCACAACAAAAAGTGTATGAAAAAATCAAATGAATATGCTTAGAAGCAAGTAATCCCTTAATCTTGACAAAAGCTGAAATCCAGGGGCATAAAAAGCCTTTACGCTGGCAGGCAGTCTTTTATTAGGCATTGGTGGGTTTTGACACACACAGAAACACACAAACATGTACACACACACACACACACACACACACACACACACACAAACATGTATACACACACACACACACACACACACACGTTTCCACATTAGAAGCTGGGAGCGACTGCCAAGATTTTTGGTGAGGGGAAGAGGGGAAAGTGTTCTTTCATTGCAGCACTTAAGAGGCAGCTGAGAATCATAAGCTTTGAAAAAGACACACGGTTAGCTAGGTTAGGCTATTACCCCACAGCCACTCCTCGCATGCTGCAACTCACAGAACTGCAGGAAGAATGGCCCCCGAGAGGCGAAACAAAGAGAAATCACAGTGAGAGGTGACACTGGGAGAAGTTGACAGAAGGGAAACACTTCTTCTCCAACAGTTCCCCGGGTCCCCTGCAGGTGTCGCCCCGGGCAACGCCTCGGAGTGCAGATATTGACTCAGAGAACAGCCCTCTCAGCTCGCAGAGCTCTCACCCCCCGCTGCGCAGTCTAGTCGATATATTTGCTGTAGCCGTGGGCTGGCGCTAATTGCATTTGACAGAGCAAAGGAATGAATTTGTGTCCAGCTTTGGTGGAGCTTAAGATAAAGAGCAGGGAATGTGCAGGCAGGAAGGCTTTTCCCTCTCTTCCCCCGTCTCTCTTTCTACCAGCTGTAATGCTCTTTAGGACAGCCTGCAGCCTGATGGAGTAATAATACACCAGCAGCTCTGCTTGTCTACCTGAGATACAGCACCGCATTAAGCCCAGGTCAGGTCACAGCTGTGCAGTGGGGCGTTGGACACGTGTGCGTGCGGCAGAGGTGGGAAGTAGTGGAGTACAAATACTTTGTTACTGTACTTAAGTACATTTTTCTGGTATCAGTACTTTACTCCAGTACTTATATTTCTGATGACTTTTGACATTTTTAACACTAATACCTGTACTTTCTACTTCTTACATTTTCAAAACAGGCTGGTTACTTTAGTTTTAATCTGTGTTTGGTGGCGTGATCATTATTATTTAGAGTCATTGCGTGCCTATTGATCTTAACACGATCCGTGGATCCTTCATTTCCTGGTCTTCTCTAAAGGAGAGGGACCAATGAAAACGTTGTCATGTTGCCGTTGTTCAGCATCGAAACATTCATTAGCTAACAATGACATTATTGTTCTATTTACATAAAGTGAGGTCAGTTACTCTCTAAAACAGATGGTAGTTATGGGTACTTGTTACTTTAAGTACATTTCGAAGCCCATGCTTCTTTACTTTTACTTGAGTAAAGACGTTGAGTCAGTACTTCTACTTTTACCAGAGTATTTTTAAACATGAGTATCTGTTCTTCGACTTGAGTAAAGGATGTGTGTACTTTTTGCCATCTCTGGCGTGTGCTAACGTACCTGTTTGATGGTGAAGTCGTTGATGAGGTGGTGGTTGTGCTCGTTCAGGTTGCAGTGCAGGGACACGCAGTCGCTCTGGTACAGCAGGTCCTGCAGGGTGTAGACGCGCTGCACCCCCAGGGAGCGCTCCAGCCCGTCCTGCAGGTACGGGTCGTAGAACAGCACGTTGAAGCCGAAGACTTTGGCCCGCACCGCCACCGCCTGGCCCGAACGACCTGAGGACACACAATTAACATTTCAGGTGAAGAGATTAGATGACGTCATTAGCCAGAGCAGAGATCTCAACCTTCCTTGAACAGCTGTCACAAACTGCATTTAGTATGACTATTACTAAAACTATTATGATTTTAACTGGCATATTTACTTTATAATGAGCACTTTCCCTCGTAAATAAACCAATAAGTACAAATAAATGTATGATTCTACTCTCCCTTTTTGAGGAAATGTATTTGTTGATAGTCTGTTCTTCACATATCATAATGATCACTAAACAATGCTCTCAACATCATTTATTTTAAATACATAATGATAATGAAAGAGAAAAACTATTAACCAAAAAGACAATTTAACTTTAGAAAAAGTGTCAATCTTTATCTATGACCTCATTTGGTCAACATAAACAAATAAAGTTTTCCATTGCAAAAATCACTTTTGATATTCCATTTCCATTTGATTGATTGCTGTGCTCGGACATCCTGTTCGACATAAATGATATCCAAGTAGAGAGACTATTAGAAATAATGAGAGATTTTGTGTTGGAAAGAAAATGATTCATGAGCGATGAGTGCTGAGTGGTGGAATCAAGATGGAGAAATAATTTGGCAGGAAGAGGACAGTGTGAGGGAGCTGGTTCCTAGTGGAGGCTGTGAGACAGTGAATCAGGCCCAATCCCAAACCACGCCTTACACCCTACTCCTACCCCTCCGTGACGGAGTGACACTCGCAGCTCAACGAGGCTCCCTCCTGTCAGATGGAGGGAGTAAATACAGCAGCAAGCTTTGGGACAAGCTCCCCTCTCTCCGGCAGAAACAGGAAATGCCGTAACTGTATGTAACAACGGTTCTATTTCTTCCCTACTGACCTCCAGAGGCGGTGCTTTAGCACTGGATATGTCCATCGCGCGCATGCGCAGCACGAGTACCAATAACAACCAAGTCACCTCTGACCCACGTGACACCGGCTATATCTGCCGGTGTCGTCAAAGGATCTGTTCCTCATCTTCTCGCTGCGCAAGAGTACCGTGGCTACATTCTTGTAGCCTACAGCGTTCAGTTTGAACGTTTGATCTGAGGGATTCCTCTGCATGCAGCTGGCCACGTGCAGCTTCACGACTGATTCAGTCGGAGCCGCGGGTCGTTGACTCGGCTGTGCAGAGCCTCGATGGACAGGTTTGTGTCAACTTTGTTGGTGATGGCTGTGTCCCCGCACCCTCTCCCAGCTAAGTTGTCCTGATTGCTGTCTTGTTTATTGTTTGGCTTAGACTTTCTGTTGACGACAGTGTTCCCGCTTCCTCTCCCATAAAGTTGCCCTTATTGTTCTCTTTTGTACTTTCTGCCTGTGGTGCCCGAGCCATCATTAGCATTTTGAGTTTCCAGCTTTAGCTGCATTTCTCGTTTTATTTAGTTAGCAGTAGCGTGGCTCAGCCTAACTATATTGTTGTTATTTACGGCTCCTAGTACTAGACTCCTAGCACTAGCATGGGTTAGATGCAGAGAACAATCTTCACTGTGTGTGCTGTGTACTCTGCATGTGTGGACATTAAAGAGGGTTTCATCCCTCCCAATTATATTATTATAATATTATTGCTAGTGTGCAGCCGTTGGGCTGACACTTTTAAGCACTGGCCATGGTTACTACTGTAACTACGGCCATGGTTACTACTGTAACTACGGTTCTATGCCGTGTAAGCACTGGCCATTACTACTCAATGGCTTCGGACTTTGGCTTTGGACTTGAGGGCATGCCTACTTCCACGTGCCGATTGCATCTCACCACCGGAAGTTCTTGAGGTTTGCCTTTCAGGGCCGACACTATCAGTTCCGGGTGCTTCCCTTTGGTCTCTCCCTCTCTCCAAGGGTGTTCACCAGGGCCGAGGCAGCAGCTTTTGCACCCCTGGGGGCGCGGGGTGTGTAGGTTCTGCCGTATTTAGACGATTGGCTGGTTCTGCTTTTATCTCACGTAGCACGGTTGGGTCTAACAGTAACAGAGGGAAGAGTTGCTTGGACCCTTCCCAACAGGTTACTTACCTGGGGATGGTCCTAGATTCGGCCGCCATGAGGGCCTACCTGTCATCTCGTCGTGTGGACGATATTTTCCACCTTCTTTCGATCTTCAGGCTGGGCAAGATGGTGCCTTACATTCAGTTCCTCCGGCTCTTGGGCGGACTGACTGCTGCCTCAGCCATTTTGCCCTTAGGCCTGCTGTCGCTGCGCCCCATGCAAATGTTGCTGCACAGGCAAAGAAGAGTCAGGGTGTCTCAGCGGTGCCTCTACTCTCTGTCCCACTGGAGGGACAGGGCCTATCTTTTGATGGGATGGCTCAGGGGCGCCATCCCATCCCGTCTGGAGTCTGTCACTGCAGATGCATGTCTCTCAGGGTGGGGTGCAGTGTGGCAGGGCAGGACTGTTCAGGGTCAGTGGTCTGCCCAGGAGGGTGCACGCCATGTCAATGTGCTAGAACTTCGGGCTTACACACTTTTGACCCCAACTGGGGGGCAAGCATGTGCTTGTTCCTTCGAACAACATGCCCACTGTTGCCCAGACTGCAGTCCCTTCTAGATAGTGGACGTTCTCAATCCACTTTGAGATTTTAGGTGGCTGCTATTCCTGCCCGACATGTTCGGGTCAACGGCGCCACGGTGGGGTGCCACAGGTTGGTGTCCCTCTTCCTTAGAGGGGCTTTACGGCAGCGTCCCCCTAGCAGCCTGAGGGCTCCGGCTCGGGAACTGCTGCTTTATGGTTTATCATCTCCTCCCTTTGAGCCCCTGGCCCAGGTGGGGCTTAAGTGGCTGTCCACAAAGGCAGCATTTCTGCTTGCCATAACCTCAGGGAAGCGAGTTGGGGAGTTGCATGCCCTCGCCGTGAGCGATACAGGCCTGAGGTGGGACTCTCAGGTATTGCCCTTTGGGCAAATGTGGCGTTCCTGCCAAGGTGCTTCCATAAACCCACTTCAATCAGCCTGTCCAGCGTATATCGATGCTACTGCCTGTATACGGCAGTCGGAGCAGCTCTTCGTTTGCCATGGCGGCACTAAAAGAGGTTGTGCCCTCTAAACAGCGGCTGGCCCACTGGGTTGTCGATACCATCTCACATGCCTATGGGGCCAGTGGCCACCCCCTGCCATCAGGGCTGAGATGCCACTCTACAAGGAGCATCTCAACATCTTGGGCTGCCCTGAGAGGGGTGCCCCTGTAGACCATCTGCACCGCGGCGTCGTGGGTGTCTTCTGGCACATTCTCCAGGTTTTATCGGGTTAATGTAGCCACTCCCCATCCTTTGGGCGTGGTCCTTTTGCCGAGCTCTGCTGCTGCGAGTAAATGGTAAATGGTAAATGGACTGTACTTATATAGTGCTTTATCCAGTCTTTACGAGCCCTTTACATACTACATGTCATTCACCCATTCACACCCATTCATACAGAGCAGTACCACTTGCTCTAGGGCCTAACATTCACACTCATTCACACACCATTGGCCATGCCATCGGGAGCAACTCAGGGTTAAGTATCTTGCCCAAGGATACATGGACATGTTGACTGCATGGGCTGGGATCGAACCCACAACCTTCTGGTTGAAAGACGACCGCACTCCCTCGCATCCACAGTCGCCCTTTGTGTGTCAGTAGTGAGCAAGGGCTTGGATTATTCATGACATGGTTGGTATATAAGTCATCCAGGGACCGCCTCTGGCGGTCAGTAGAGACGAAATAGAACGATAGTTATGTCTGTAACTACGGTTCTATGAGTCCTGGATGACCGCCAGAGTATCCTGTCACTCAGAATTTGTGTGTGCTCGCGAGAAGATTCTGGGAACAGATCCTCTGACGACACCGGCAGATATAGCCGGTGTCACGTGGGTCACAGGTGACCCAAAAATATGAGGTTATCATGAGGTTGTTAACATTGCAATTTATCAGCGGATGTTTGCAGGAAGTGTTTGTACACAGCTTGTTTCCTGACGGACACACACAGCATTGAGTCCGGTGAGGTAGGGCAGCACGTGAAGTCAGCACCGATGCAGACTCAGTTTGAGGGCTTGATAGCCCACTCCCCCTCAACACTTGTTGGTTTGGAACAGCACTTAATGTGGCGGACCCTTCTGGCTCACGCACAAACGGAGGGGTAGTGTGTAGTAGGGCAACCTTTTTTACGATGAGAGCTACTTAAAAAAAATAAAACAAGTCGTGAGCTACTTTTACTCCTCTTTTTTTTGTTTTTTGCAGTGCATATATCTATCACATTTTAACATTATTATATGCTTACCTTTAAACTTTGTGTGCTGTTTGGGTCGGTGGGACCCGCTGTATGCAATTTAATTATTTTAACCTGCTTTATTTGGGGGTGGACCTCACATCCTCTAGGGGGTTCCGGGGGCATGCACCCCCGGGAAGATTTTTTATTCTAAATGTTGAAGTTAAATGGATCAATCTGGTGCACAATATGAATTTATGGATACAGCTCTCAGTCTCAACTCTCATATGAAAGGGAGCTGTATACTTTTCAATAATCCAAAATTCTTTAGAATATGATCACAACCAATAACAAATCATTTAAACTTGTTTATTCTTATCTTACGTTACCTAGTTAGCATTCTTTCTTTTTCTCTATGCATATTTTACGAATCACTCCCCTTTTAAACAGTTTTTTTTCCTGTCCTATAGTACACATTGGAATGATTTCTTACTTTATTTTTTACAACTATATTAAATAGATAAAGGTGTGCTCTCTCTAGCTCTCTCGCTCGCTCATAGAGGCTGTGTGCTCCTCCGTGGCGATGACGGCTTGCGTTAAAAATCAATAAACAACATATTTGTAAAGTGGGGGGACACAAACGGGATTTCGAAAAGTGGGGTGGACATGTCTCCTTCTGTCCCCAGTGGAAATTACGCCATGCGTATGTATGCGTCAAGTGCAATAAATATATGCAAGTTGCAACACACACACAGTGAAACTCTGCCCCTCATGTGTTGTATAGGCTGGCATGACTAGGCTGTGTTCAATGGGGCTGATGTGCTCTGTAGATTCTGCCAGAAGGAGAATCACGGTCAAACTCCTTATGAAGCGGTGAGGTGCCGCTCCACGTTGCTTTTCTTCCCGACTGTAACGTTGGTCCCGCAAATCAAGCAAGAACGTGATTGGTCGATATTAATTGTGGAGGAGGGGTGTTAGATAGATATAGAGTTGTAGTAAGTAGATAGGGTTCGCTATGATTGAGGTTTCGTTTATGCATAGGGTAGATTATTTTAAATTACATTTCCTTTTTTTAGTGTATTTTTTACATTTTGGATTTGCTTGGCGAGCTACTTCTTGAGGGCTTGCGAGCTACCGGTAGACCCATGGTGTAGGGGTAGGGGGTAGGGCGTGGTTTGGGATTGGGCCTCAGAGTTTAAAGCCTCTTCTCTGTCTCACGGCCGGTTGGTGTGTAGGCTGAGCATGATGGAGGTTTGGAGGTTGTTACTGGTGAAAAGGATTGAGAAGGCCCTCCAAAGTCCTCTCTTTGTGATTATTACGTTCTGCTCTGAGGCTCCAGGAGAATCAGAGTGAGACTTAAGAGACTGCAGCATAGACTCCTTATAACACTGAAGCAATCACTCAGTCTCTGCGTTTCCATGATGCTGATGGATTACAATCAACCTTATGATTACCATACAAATCAAGCTTCTTGAAAGTACTTCATCTTTTGTTTTTTTGCTTCACTTTTTACAAATTATTCCCTTTATTTCAGAGATGTTTTGACGGACGGGGCACAAGCAATGCAGCTGCTTGTTGTTAGAGCAGATTAAAAAAGTGATAGAGATATCAGCAGCATGGGAATTTGTTTGAAACGATCCTCGCCAACTTGTGGCTGCAGAACAATCTGATTTACAAAAGCTGCTAGGGTGAGATCTTAGTTTCTTCTAGAAAGTCATTCTTCTCCTGCCTGCAAGATTGTAGGAAAAATGCTGCAAAGTGGCAGATTTAGAGGGAAATTGCATCATTTGGCTAAACCAGCTGTTTACAATCGATGTTTTCTTTATCTCTAAATATCCCAAATTATGTTCTGTAGCTCTCGAAACTAAAAAGAAAACATTGACAATATGTGTTGAAATTTCCTTTCCTTTATTCTGTTTCATGGTGTAAATATATTGGTAAAGCAATTCCTACAGCAAAATTCCTACAATATTGTTCGAATATATATATATTTGATAAAAAATAAGAAATATTTGTTCATCTCTATATCGCTTATAGGGATTTCATTATACCAGTGATGTTTGATCAACACGTTTCATTGGGCCAATCGAATGGCTCGTTACAATAGTCCAATCGAATAGCTCTTTTCAAAAGTCTGGCATGACATGTACTTGAAGTACTCCTGAGTCTATTTTCGCCCGAGAGCCATTTTTTTTTTTTGGGGTGTTTGCAGTCTCAGTTTGACTGTATGTGCGGAATAAATACAAACATCACCAGGAGGCCTTTGCTCTCCACCTCCTGCTGACAATGGACATTGTTTTGAATGAAGACCGCTTGAGCCAGAAAAGACCCGGAGAGAAGGCTGGAGGTGGAAGATTCAGGGAGGAAAAGATACAAGGGGGGGTATTCTCCCTGCCAGGACCTGCTGTTTGGGCACAGTAAGTTTAGGACGCTGTCTGGGGCCTGTAAGGGGGGAGGAGGCAGTGTGTGTGTGTGTGTGTGTGTGTGTGTGTGTGTGTGTGTGTGTGTGTGTGTGTGTGTGTGTGTGTGTGTGTGTGTGTGTGTGTGTGTGTGTGTGTGTGTGTGTGTGTGTGTGTGTGTGTGTGTGTGTGTGTGTGTGTGTGTGCAGAGATAAGGTGGCACTTTGGAAAGGCTTTTGAGAACACAAAGCATCTGTCGGCACACTAATGTTGGGACAGGCTGGAATGATGCACAAACACACAACAATTGGCTTTAAAAACAGGTGCAGGGAGAAAAAGAGGACAAACTAAAAAAAAAAATACACACAGGCAGAATCCAGACTACCATGAGGGGCCTGATTATGGCAGGGCAAGGTGTTGAGGGACCGCGGTGACAGAGAAGAAGAGCGGAAAAACAGAAGAAGAGAGAATAATGAGATATAATGGTGAGCATTAGAGCGGTGGATGAGAGAACTGTGTGGCAGAGAGAAGGAAAGCCAGCCCGTAGGGAGGCCAAACAGACAACCTTGAGATAATCTGTGGGACGGGCAGAGGGAGGAAAATAACCTTATCAGGGCAGGAAAACAGAAGGCCCGCTGAGCGGTGAGAGGATATGAAAACACAGTGAAGGGCAGGGGAAGGGAGTGGGAAAGATCACAAAGGAAATAAGTAAATACAGCAGAAATTACACTAACCGAAGCCGATGAGGCCGAGGGTTTCGCCACGGATACGGGCGGCGCCGGACGCCACCTCGCGGATCTGCTCCACACTCTGGACCCGCGTGCCTTCCCGGAGAGCCTGGTAGAGCCAGGTGTTTCGCCGGTACAGGTTGAGGATGTGGCATAGGGTGGAGTCTGCTGTCTCCTCCACAGCTGCCGAGGGAATGTTACACACAGCAATGCCTGGACAAAGAACAACACACACACAAAGCAGAACAGTTACAAATGAGTTAAAAAAGCCTTAAAATCCATATCATAATTTTAATAACTGCAGTGTTTCACCAATAATATCCTGCATCATATTTGTTACTGGAAATTATATATATATTTTTTTTTTAACTTTTTAATAGCTTTTTTTTTTTCTGAAATATTTTGGACTGTTTATTTCTAGTATCATAATTTCTCTTATGTACATTGCCTTGTTTTTTATGGTGCTGCAACAAAAACATTTCCCGAATTGGGATCAATAAAGTACTTATCTATCCATCTATCTATCTATCAATAGAGAATGTGAGAATAATATCAGTCATTTCAGGTCAGTAAAATAAAGATGGAACATACATGTACATTTGGTTACTTCCACTTCTACATAGAAGCATCACATTGAGTGAATTATTCCTGAGCAAACTTTTGTGCACACGCATAATAAAGCAAGTTAACTTTGTTACCTTTAGAGTATTCAAACTTCTGACCCCGTGGTATTACCTCGCCTATCCTCCAGCTACACAAAGATTTCCATTAACGACACTTAAGCACTTGTGCCTGCCCTCGCTCTCCTCTAATGTCCTCATCCCACTCTGTATCTCAGAGTAACAACACAGCCGTCTATGGACTGGAAGAAATAGCAAGAGCAATCAATGACCCTTTTTCTTCTCCCTGAGAACAGCCGCCATATCAGCGACGCCTTCTCCAGGCACGATAGCTTTTTGACTCCTGCGTTGCGAGGCAGAGCGCCTTCGGTGAGTGGGTGGCAGTTAGACACAGTATCTGGTATTGGCAGGAAAATGGCAGCTTTGTCAACTGTAAGGGCTGTTTGAGCCACCAGCCTGCTGATGTAAGCCTGGGTGGGGGTACAGAGAGAAGACTCAACTCTCCTCTCGCTGCGTGTCTCTGCCTTTCTGTCTCTTTGAACATTCTGGCTCACAGTGGGATGTCCATAATCCATTTAAAGGAAGAAACAGTAAACCTGCTGTCCACATCCATGGAACAGTTATACATACAGCACGAGAGACAATGTAAATCGAATCCCTTACAAGGTCTCCAATCATGCAAAATGCACTTTTCGATGTCTTTTATACATAAATGTGGGTCCCCGGTGTGTCAGGGAACTCACA